>NC_092055.1:101899940-102199940 GCF_003086295.3 Arachis hypogaea
ATAAAAAGAAGTGAAACACACAGAAATGAAATTATGGTTTGAATGCAACCATACAATTAAGCTCAAAACTCACAGGCTATGTGTTCTCTAACTCAAGCATCATATATCATTCATATATGTTATGCAGGTTTAGTTAAAAATTCCCATTATTCTCATAAAAAAATTATTTAGGGTAGCCTTTAAAGTTTTAATGTTCCTCCTTGATGAAATGTTGTCAACTTAACTATATGATGTAATGCTCTATATACAAGGTTTATGGATTTAACTCTGTTATGTTCAATTTCCTAGCTTACTTCCTTTTTATATTTTTCAATTTAAACTATGCTATCTTTTGCTAAAAAGGGTAAATGATGAGCGGATAATTTATACGCTTTTTGGCATTGTTTTTAGTATGTTTTTAGTAGGATCTAGTTACTTTTAGGGATGTTTTTATTAGTTTTATGTTAAATTTACATTTCTGGACTTTACTATGAGTTTGTGTGTTTTTCTGTGAATTCAGATAATTTCTGGCTGAAATTGAGGGACTTGAGCAAAAATCAGATTCAGAGGTTGAAGAAGGACTGCTGATGCTGTTGGATTCTGACCTCCCTGCACTCAAAGTGGATTTTCCGGAGCTACAGAACTCAGAATGGCGCGCTTCCAATTGCGTTGGAAAGTAGACATCCAGGACTTTCCAGAAATATATAATAGTTTATACTTTGGTCGAGTTTAAACGACGCAAAAGGGCGTTGAACGCCAGTTCTACGCTGCTGTCTGGAGTTAAACGCCAGAAACACGTCACGAACCAGAGTTGAACGCCAAAAACACGTTACAACTTGCCGTTCATCTCCAAAAGAAGCCTCTGCACGTGGAAAGCTAAAGCTCAGCCCAAGCACACACCAAGTGGGCCCCGGAAGTGGATTTATGCATCAATTACTTACTTCTGTAAACCCTAGTAGCTAGTTTAGTATAAATAGGACTTTTTACTATTGTATTAGACATCTTGGGACGTCTAGTTCTTAGATCATGGGGGCTGGCCACTCGGCCATGCCTGAACCTTTCACTTATGTATTTTTAACGGTAGAGTTTCTACACTCCATAGATTAAGGTGTGGAGCTCTGCTGTTCCTCATGAATTAATGCAAAGTACTACTGTTTTTCTATTCAATTCAAATTATTTCGCTTCTAAGATATTAATTCGTACTTCAATATGAATGTGATGAACGTGACAATCATCATCATTCCCCCACGAACGCGTGCCTGACAACCACTTCCGTTCCACCTTAGATTGGATGATTATCTCTTGGATCTCTTAATCAGAATCTTCGTGGTATAAGCTAGATTGATGGCGGCATTCATGAGAATCAGGAAAGTCTAAACCTTGTCTGTGGTATTCCGAGTAGGATTCTGGGATTGAATGACTGTGACGAACTTCAAACTCGCGAGTGCTGGGCGTAGTGACAGACGCAAAAGGAGGGTGAATCCTATTCCAGTATGATCGAGAACCTCAGATGATTAGCCGTGCTGTGACAGAGCATTTGGACCATTTTCACAAGAGGATAGGATGCAGCCATTGACCACGGTGATGCCTCCAGATGATTAGCCATGCAGTGACAGCACATCGGACCATTTTCACAGAGAGGATGAAAAGTAGCCATTGACGATGGTGATGTCCTTACATAAAGCAAGCCATGGAAAGGAGTAAGATTGATTGGATGAAGACAGCAGGAAAGCAGAAGTTCAGAGGAACGAACGCATCTCCATACACTTATCTGAAATTCTCACCAATGATATACATAAGTGTTTCTATCTTTATTTTCTGTCTATTTATTATTAATTTTTGAAAACTCCATAATCAATTATTATCCGCTTGACTGAGATTTACAAGATGACCATAGCTTGCTTCATACCAACAATCTCCGTGGGATCGACCCTTACTCACGTAAGGTTTTATTACTTGGACGACCCAGTGCACTTGTTGGTTAGTTGTATCGAAGTTGTGAATGAAAAACGATTTATTAAGACGTCCGTACAGAGTTTTTGGTGCCGTTGCCTGAGATCACAATTTCGTGCACCAAGTTTTTAGCGCCATTACCGGGGATTGTTCGAGTTTGGACAACTGACGGTTCATCTTGTTGCTCAGATTAGGTAATTTTCTTTTTGTTTTATTTTCAAAAATTTTTCAAAAAAAAAAAATATTTGTTTTCAAAATCTTTCAAAAATATTTTCCCTTTGTTTTCGAAAATTATTCTAAAATTTTTTAAGAATGAATTCTAGTGTTTCATGAAGCATGTTGAAGCCTGACTGGCTGTAAAAGTCATGTCTAAATTCATTTGGACTGGGGCTTCCAACCCAACATTATCAAGAGCAAGCTAGTTGTTGCTAATCCACCTGCTGCTGTTCTAGACCCACCTGATGTACATGCTAAAGCTTGACTGGCTATTAAGCCATGTCTAACCCTCAGATTGGAGCTTTAGACTAAGAGTGCAAGATTCCTGGAATTCATATAAAAAATTTTGGAATCCTTATTTTTCTTTTTCAAATAATTTTCGAAAAATCCAAAAAAATTAATAAAATCATAAAAATCAAAAATATTTTGTGTTTCTTGTTTGAGTCTTGAGTCAATTTTTAAGTTTGGTGTCAATTTCATACTCATCTTGCATTTTTCGAAAATTGCATTCATGCATTGCATTCATCATGATCTTCAAGTTGTTCTTGATAAAACCTTCTTGATTGATCTTCATATTATATTGTTTTGCGTTGTATGGTATTTTTCATATGCATTCTTGAATTCTTAGTGTCTAAGCATTAAAGATTTCTAAGTTTGGTGTCTTGCATGTTTTCTTTGCATAAAAATTTTTCAAAAATAAGTTCTTGGTGTTCATCTTGATCTTCAAAGTGTTCTTGGTGTTCATCTTGACATTCATAGCATTCTTGCATGCATTCATTGTTTTGATCCAAAATTTTCATGCATTGCATCATTTTTCATGTTTTTCTCTCTCATCATTAAAAATTCAAAAATAAAAAATATCTTTCCTTTTTTCCCTCATAAATTCCGAAAATTTGAGTTGACTTTTTCAAAAATTTTTAAAATTCAATTGTTTCTTATGAGTCAAATCAAATTTTCAATTTAAAAATCTTTTCTTTTTCAAAATCTTTTTCAAAAATCAAATCTTTTTCATTTTTCTTATCTATTTTCGAAAATTTCAAAAATCTTTTTCAAAATATTTTCAAAAATCTTTTTCTTATTTTTATATCATATTTTCGAAAATCACATCATTAATTAATGTTTTGATTCAAAAATTTCAAGTTTGTTACTTGCTTGTTAAGAAAGATTCAAACTTTAAGTTCTAGAATCATATCTTGTGATTTCTTGTGAATCAAGTCATTAATTGTGATTTTAAAAATCAAATCTTTTTCAAAACTAATTTCAATCATATCTTTTCAAAAATATCTTCTTATATTATCTTTTTCAAATATCTTTTCTAACTTCTTAACTTCTTATCTTTTCAAAATTGATTTTTAAAATTTGTTTCAACTAACTAATTGACTTTTTGGTTGTTTCTCATCTTGTTCAAAACTACCTAACTAACTCTCTCTCTCTAATTTTCAAAAATATCTTCCCTCTTTTTCAAAATTTCTTCTTAATTAACTAATTATTTTAATTTTTTATTTTAATTTTTGAAAATTACTAACCTTTTTCAAAAATAATTTTCAAAAATCACTAACTCTTTTTCAAAAATTATTTTCGAAAATTCTCTTTCTCTCTCATCTTCTTCTATTTATTTATTTATTTACTAACATTTCTTCCTCACTCACCAAAAATCCGAACCCCCTCTCTCTCTCTGAGTTCAGATTTTCTCTTCTTCTTTTCTTCTACTATTCTTTTCTTCCACTCACCTAAGGAAACCTCTACACCTGGGCAAAAAAGATCCCTATTATTATTTTTCTGTTCCCTCCTTTTTCATATGAGCAGGAGCAAGGACAAGAAAATTCTTGTTGAAGTAGATCCAAAACCTGAAAGGACTCTGAAGAGGAAACTAAGAGAAGCTAAATTACAACAATCCAGCAAGCACCTTTCGGAAATTTTCGAACAGGAAGAGGAGATGGCAATCGAAAATAATAATAATGCAAGGAGGATGCTTGGTGACTTTACTGCACCTAATTCCAATTTACATGGAAGAAGCATCTCCATCCCTACCATTGGAGCAAATAATTTTGAGCTGAAACCTCAATTAGTTTCTCTGATGCAGCAGAACTACAAGTTTCATGGACTTCCATCTAAATATCCTTTTCAGTTCTTAACTGAATTCTTGCAGATCTGTGATACTGTTAAGACTAATGGAGTAGATCCTGAAGTCTACAGGCTCATGCTTTTCCCCTTTGCTGTAAGAGATAGAGCTAGAGTGTGGTTGGACTCTCAACCCAAGGATAGCCTGAACTCTTGGGATAAGCTGGTCACGGCTTTCTTAGCCAAGTTCTTTCCTCCTCAAAAGCTGAGTAAGCTTAGAGTGGATGTTCAAACCTTCAGACAGAAGGAAGGTGAATCCCTCTATGAAGCTTGGGAGAGATACAAGCAACTGACCAAAAAGTGTCCTTCTGACATGCTTTCAGAATGGACCATCCTGGATATATTCTATGATGGTCTGTCTGAATTAGCTAAGATGTCATTGGATACTTCTGCAGGTGGATCCATTCACCTAAAGAAAACGCCTGCAGAAGCTCAAGAACTCATTGACATGGTTGCTAACAACCACTTCATGTACACTTCTGAGAGGAATCCTGTGAGTAATGGGACGCCTCAGAAGAAGGGAGTTCTTGAAATTGATACTCTGAATGCCATATTGGCTCAGAACAAACTATTGACTCAACAAGTCAATATGATTTCTCAGAGTCTGAATGGAATGCAAGCTGCATCCAACAGTACTCAAGAGGCGCCTTCTGAAGAAGAGGCCTATGATCCTGAGAACCCTGCAATAGCAGAGGTAAATTACTTAGGTGAACCTTATGGAAACACCTATAACTCATCATGAAGAAATCACCCAAATCTCTCATGGAATGATCAACAAAAGCCTCAACAAGGCTTTAATAATGGTGGAAGAAACAGGTTTAGCAATAGTAAACCTTTTCCATCATTCACTCAGCAACAGACAGAGAACTCTGAACAAAATACCTCTAATTTAGCAAACTTAGTCTCTGATCTATCTAAGGCCACTGTAAGTTTCATGAATGAAACAAGGTCCTCCATTAGAAATTTGGAGGCACAAGTGGGCCAGCTAAGTAAAAGGATCACTAAAATCCCTCCTAGTACTCTCCCAAGCAATACAGAAGAAAATCCAAAAGGAGAGTGCAAGGCCATTGATATAACCATCATGGCCGAATCCAAAGAGGAAGGGGAGGACGTGAATCCCAAGGAGGAAGACCTCCTGGGATGTCCAGTGATCAACAAGGAGTTTCCCTTTGAGGAACCAAAGGACTCTGAGGCTCATCTAGAGACCATAGAGATTCCATTGAACCTCCTTACGCCCTTCATGAGCTCTGATGAGTATTCTTCTTCTGAAGAGAATGAGGATGTTACTGAAGAGCAAGTTGCCAAGTTCCTTGGTGCAATCTTGAAGCTGAATGCCAATTTATTTGGTAATGAGACTTGGGGAGATGAACCCCCCCTGTTCACCAATGAACTGAATGCATTAGATCAACTGACATTGCCTCAGAAGAAATAGGATCCTGGAAAGTTCTTAATACCTTGTACCATAGGCACCATGATCTTTGAAAAAGCTCTGTGTGACCTTGGTTCAGGGATAAACCTCATGCCTCTCTCTGTAATAGAGAAACTGGGAATCTTTGGGGTGCAAGCTACTAAAATCTCATTAGAGATGACAGACAATTCAAGAAAACAGGCTTATGGACAAGTAGAGGACGTGTTAGTAAAGGTTGAAGGCCTTTACATCCCTGCTGATTTCATAGTCCTAGATACTGGGAAGGATAAGGATGAATCCATCATCCTTGGAAGACCCTTCCTAGCCACAGCAAGAGCTGTGATTGATGTTGACAGAGGCGAACTAGTCTTTCAATTGAATGAGGACTCTCTTGAGTTTAAAACTCAAGGTCATCCTTCTGTAAACATGGAAAAGAGGCACAGTAAGCTTCTCTCAAAATAGAGTCAACCAGAGCCCCCACAGTCAAACTCTAAGTTTGGTGTTGGGGAGTCTCAACAATGCTCTAAACATCTGTGAGGCTCCATGAGAGCCCACTGTCAAGCTATTGACATTAAAGAAGCGCTTGTTGGGAGGCAACCCAATTTTTATTTATCTAATTTTATTTTTATTGTTATTTCATGTTTTATTAGGTTCATGATCATGTGGAGTCACAAAATAAATATAAAAATTGAAAACGGAATCAAAAACAGCAGAAGAAAAATCACACCCTGGAGGAAGATCTCACTGGCGTTTAAACGCCAGTAAGGAGCATCTGTCTGGCGTTCAACGCCAAAACAGAGCATGTTTCTGGCGTTGAACGCCAGAAACAAGCAGTATCCTGGCGTTCAGACGCCAGAAATGCACAGTGAAGAAGAGCTGGCGCTGAACGCCAGAAACAAGCATCTGGCTGGCGTTCAACGCCATAAATATGCTGCATCTGGGCGTTGAACGCCCAGAACAAGCATCAATTCGGCGTTTAAATGCCAGAATTGCATGTAAAGGCATTTTACATGCCTAATGGGTGTAGGGATGCAAATCCTTGACACCTCAGGATTTGTGGACCCCACAGGATCAACTCAGCATCTGTGGACCCCATAGGATCCCCACCTACCACCTCTCACTCTCTTCCCTCTTCTCAATGTTCATCCTCTCTTCCCAATAAATACTCTTCCCCAAAACTCTTCACCAATCACCTCAATCTCTCTTCCCTATCACCACTTCACCACTCACATCCATCCACTCTTCCCCATAAACCTACCTCATAAACTCCACCTACCTTCAAAATTCAAAATTAATTTCCCACCCAAACCCACCCTATATGGCACAAATTAACCCCCCATCCCCTCCCCATATAAAGCCCTCCATTCTTCCTCATTTTCACACAACACAACCCTCTCTTCTCTTCTTGGCCGAATACACCTCTCCCTCCTCTCCTCCATATTTTCTTCTTCTTCTTCATCTATTCTTTCTTCTCTTGCTCGAGGGCGAGCAATATTCTATGTTTGGTGTGGTAAAAGCATAAGCTTTTTGTTTTTCCATTACCATTGATGGCACCCAAGACCGGAGAATCCTCTAGAAAAGGGAAAGGGAAGACAAAAGCTTCCACCTTCGAGTCATGAGAGATGGAAAGATTCATCTCCAAAGCTCATCAAGACCACTTCTATGATGTTGTGGCCAAGAAGAAGGTGATCCCCGAGGTCCCTTTCAAACTCAAGAGAAATGAGTATCCGGAGATCCGACATGAGATCCATAGAAGAGGTTGGGAAGTTCTAACAAACCCCATCCAACAAGTCGGAATTCTAATGGGTCAAGAGTTCTATGCTAATGCATGGATCACAAGGAACCATGATCAAAGTAAGAACCCGAACCCAAAGAATTATCTCACCATGGTTCGGGGGAAATACTTAGATTTTAGTCCGGAAAATGTGAGGTTGGCGTTTGACTTGCCTATGATGCAAGGAGATGTACGTCCCTACACTAGAAGGGTCAACTTTAATCAAAGGTTGGACCAAGTCCTCATGGACATATGTGTGGAAGGAGCTCAATGGAAGATTGACTCCAAAGGCAAGCCGGTTCAACTAAGAAGACTGGACCTCAAGCCTGTAGCTAGAGGATGGTTGGAGTTCATCCAACGCTCCATCATTCCCACTAGCAACCGATCTGAAGTTACTGTGGATCGAGCCATCATGATTCATAGCATCATGATTGGAGAGGAAGTAGAAGTTCATGAAGTCATCTCCCTTGAACTCTACAAAATAGCCGAAAAGCCCTCCTCCTTGGCAAGGCTAGCTTTCCCTCATCTTATTTGCCATCTATGTTACTCATCTGAAGCTTTCATAGAAGGAGACATTCCCATTGAGGAAGAGAAGCCCATCACTAAGAAAAGGATGGAGCAAACAAGAGAGCCCATTCATGGAGCTCAAGAGACGCATGAAGCCCATCACCATGAGATCCCGGAAATGCCTCAAATGCATTTTCCTCCACAAAACTATTGGGAGCAAATCAACACCTCCCTAGGAGAATTAAGTTCCAACATGGGACAATTAAGGGTGGAACATCAAGAGCACTCCATCATCCTTCATGAAATTAGAGAAGATCAAAAAGCAATGAGGGAGGAGCAACAAAGACAAGGAAGAGACATAGAAGAGCTCAAGAACATCATTGGTTCCTCAAGAAAGAAACGCCACCATCACTATGGTGGACTCATTCCTTGTTCTTACATTCTCTGTTTTTCGTTTTCTTTATGTTAAGTGCTTATCCATGTTTGTGTCTCATTACATGATCATTAGTATTTAGTAACTTTGTCTTAAAGTTATGAATGTCCTATGAATCCATCACCTCTCTTAAATGAAAAGTGTTTTAATTCAAAAGAACAAAAAGTACATGAGTTTCGAATTTATCCTTGAACTTAGTTTAATTATATTGATGTGATGACAATGCTTCTTGTTTTCTGAATGAATGCCTGAACAGTGCATATGTCTTTTGAAGTTGTTGTTTATGAATGTTAAATATGTTGGCTCTTGAAAGAATGATGACAAGGAGACATGTTATTTGATAATCTGAAAAATCATAAAAATGATTCTTGAAGCAAGAAAAAGCAGCAAAGAACAAAGCTTGCAGAAAAAAAAATAGCGAAAGAAAAATAGAAAGAAAAAGAAAAAACAAGCAGAAAAAGCCAAAGCTCTTAAAACCAAAAGGCAAGAGCAAAAAGCCAATAGCCCTTAAAACCAAAAGGCAAGGGTAAATAAAAAGGATCCCAAGGCTTTGAGCATCAATGGATAGGAGGGCCTAAAGGAATAAAATCCTGGCCTAAGCGGCTAAACCAAGCTGTCCCTAACCATGTGCTTGTGGCGTGAAGGTGTCAAGTGAAAACTTGAGACTGAGTGGTTAAAGTCAAGGTCCAAAGCAAAAAAAAAGAGTGTGCTTAAGAACCCTGGACACCTCTAATTGGGGACTTTAGCAAAGCTGAGTTACAATCTGAAAAGGTTCACCCAATTATGTGTCTGTGGCATTTATGTATCCGGTGGTAATACTGGAAAACAAAGTGCTTAGGGCCACGACCAAGACTCATAAAGTAGCTGTGTTCAAGAATCAACATACTGAACTAGGAGAATCAATAACACTATCTGAACTTTGAGTTCCTATAGATGCCAATCATTCTGAACCTCAATGGATAAAGTGAGATGCCAAAACTATTCAAGAGGCAAAAAGCTACAAGTCCCGCTCATCTGATTGGAGCTATGTTTCATTGATAGTTTGGAATTTATAGTATATTCTCTTCTTTTTATCCTATTTGATTTTCAGTTGCTTGGGGACAAGCAACAATTTAAGTTTGGTGTTGTGATGAGCGGATAATTTATACGCTTTTTGGCATTATTTTTAGTATGTTTTTAGTAGGATCTAGTTACTTTTAGGGATGTTTTTATTAGTTTTTATGTTAAATTCACATTTCTGGACTTTACTATGAGTTTGTGTGTTTTTCTGTGATTTCAGGTAATTTCTGGCTGAAATTGAGGGACTTGAGCAAAAATCAGATTCAGAGGTTGAAGAAGGACTGCTGATGCTGTTGGATTCTGACCTTCCTTCACTCAAAGTGGATTTTCTGGATTTACAGAACTCAAAATGGCACGCTTCCAATTGCGTTGGAAAGTAAGCATCCAGGGCTTTCCAGGAATATATAATAGTCCATACTTTGGCCGAGTTTAGACGACGCAAAAGGGCGTTGAACGCTAGTTCTACGCTGTTGTCTGGAGTTAAACGCTAGAAACACGTCACGAACCAGAGTTGAACGCCAAAAACACGTTACAACTTGCCGTTCAACTCCAAAAGAAGCCTCTGCACGTGGAAAGCTAAAGCTCAGCCCAAGCACACACCAAGTGGGCCCCGGAAGTGGATTTATGCATCAATTACTTACTTCTGTAAACCCTAGTAGCTAGTTTAGTATAAATAGGACTTTTTACTATTGTATTAGACATCTTGGGATGTCTAGTTCTTAGATCATGGGGGCTGGCCACTCGGCCATGCCTGAACCTTTCACTTATGTATTTTTAACGGTAGAGTTTCTACACTCCATAGATTAAGGTGTGGAGCTCTGCTGTTCCTCATGAATTAATGCAAAGTACTACTGTTTTTCTATTCAATTCAACTTATTCCTCTTCTAAGATATTCATTCGCACTTCAACATGAATGTGATGAACGTGACAATCATCATCATTCCCCCACGAACACGTGCCTGACAACCACTTCCGTTCCACCTTAGATTAGATGATTATCTCTTGGATCTCTTAATCAGAATCTTCGTGGTATAAGCTAGATTGATGGCGGCATTCATGAGAATCCGGAAAGTCTAAACCTTGTCTGTGGTATTCCGAGTAGGATTCTGGGATTGAATGACTGTGACGAACTTCAAACTCGCGAGTGCTGGGCGTAGTGACAGACGCAAAAGGAGGGTGAATCCTATTCCAGTATGATCGAGAACCTCAGATGATTAGCCGTGCTGTGACAGAGCATTTGGACCATTTTCACAAGAGGATAGGATGCAGCCATTGACCACGGTGATGCCTCCAGATGATTAGCCATGCAGTGACAGCGCATCGGACCATTTTCACAGAGAGGATGAAAAGTAGCCATTGACGATGGTGATGTCTTTACATAAAGCCAGCCATGGAAAGGAGTAAGATTGATTGGATGAAGACAGCAGGAAAGCAGAAGTTCAGAGGAACGAACGCATCTCCATACACTTATCTGAAATTCTCACCAATGATATACATAAGTGTCTCTATCTTTATTTTTTGTCTATTTATTATTAATTTTCAAAAACTCCATAATCAATTATTATCTGCCTGACTGAGATTTACAAGATGACCATAGCTTGCTTCATACCAACAATCTCCGTGGGATTGACCCTTACTCACGTAAGGTTTTATTACTTGGACGACCCAATGCACTTGCTGGTTAGTTGTATCGGAGTTATGAATGAAAAACGATTTATTAAGACGTGCGTACAAAGTTTTTGGCGCCGTTGCCTAAGATCACAATTTCGTGCACCAGTAAACTAGACTAATGAATCCACTAATAAGTCAGAATTGCCAACTAAACTAAATAACTAAAAATATGAACTAAAAATGTAAAATACAAAAATAGAGTAAAAATACATAAAAGCAACAATGTATAAGTACTCAGAAAAAAAGAAAAATACAGAAAAATATCCAAAATAAAAGAAAAAAAGAGTTGTAGTGGTTCACCAAAATAAAACTACAGAGATGGCGACCTCCCCACACGTAAAATGAAGCATCGTCCCTGATGCTCAGTCAAGCCGGTGTGAAGGGGTGTCATCACTAGTATGGATGGTAGCTGGAGGCTCTGTGGTGGTGGTGGGCTGAGGGTCTGGCTGCTGTAGAGGCGGTGCTGACTGGATCGGGATCTCCGGATCTGCAGCCTCGATCTGATGCGTAACCTCCTAATGTGGTACAGCCTGCTCTGTGTCAGCCTGCTGATGGGTCTCCTCCTGGAAGTGAGTCTCCTCCTCGTGCTCATCCTCCTCCTCCTCTGATGGCTCTGATGGTGTGTCGGGCTCAGAGGGGATGTCACCACCCTGTCGGATCATCAGCTTCAGATGCCAGCGATGCTCCAATATCTCATACGGCGCTCCATCTGATCAAGCTATCGGAATAGGCGGTGCACGAGGCGGTATACGGGCTCAGAGGCAGGTGGAGGTGCAGTGGTGGCAGCAGGGGCAGCAGGGGCAGCTGTGGATGAAGAGGGTCCAGCAGACGGTGGGGCTGTCACATCAGTAGCAGTGAAGGGTGGTGGTCTGTTGCCCAAGGCTAGGAAGTTCCTGCTGTGAGAAATGATCTTCCTGCAGTCCGCCGCTGGTGGTCTTTCATCGGCATCCTCCCATGGCACGTCAGCTCGACGGCCTAGCTGTGTAACTAGATACGGAAAAGGGAGGGTGCCTCGGACATGGACCCTGGCCATATAATGCCGGATGAAGCATGGTAGATAAAGGTCCTTACCCTCCAACACATACTATAGCAGGGTGATCATAGCAGCCGGGATCTCCGTCTCATGAGTACTCGGCATCACATAATTGCTCAAGATCTGGTGCCATAACCGAGTCTCATCATTTAAGGATGCCCTCTTGATCCCTCTAGGCATGGTGGTGTCCTGACCCATCTCCCAAGGAACAGTCGGGTCGAGATCTATCCGTGCCTTTACAGCATCCCAATCAAACTGCATCAGGCGCATGTTGTCCTCAGCCTTTGAATAACCATCAGGCTGATCGGACTTGGCTGGGAGCTGGAGCATGTCCTTTATGGCCTCCTCAATGACCAGAATCTACTTTCCTCTCAGGTTCACTACATCTAGGGTGGTGATGTAGTAGTTGCAGTAGAATTCCCGGACCCAAGATGCATTGACCTCTGTTAGTGTTCTCTCCAGAAAGAACCAGCCTCTTTGCTTGATTTGCTCAGTGGTGTACTGCTGGAGTGCTTCTGGAATCTTCAGAGTTCTCTCCAGGTATAGATTCCTGGAGTTTGCAAATGTCGGATACTTCAGCTCACAGTACCGGTTTACAAATTTTATTGAATCATTTGCAGGGAGCAGCTGGTCAGCTTTTTCCTGCTGTGTAAAGTTCTTCTCCCGCCATGAGGAATCATGCATGAGGGCAATGATGGACTGGGAGGAATCTCCTCTCTTGTGCTTGCCAGTAGCCTTGCCTTTCCCTTTCCTCTATGAGGCAGACATCCTGATAAATGGGAAACCAGGATATGGATAAAAATAGGGAAGCAAATAGGCAATTAAACAAAGAAAACTCAAAGCAGCAAGGGAGAATTAGAATGAGGTAAATGAGTCAAGTAAATGTGCATTAAGGATTGTTTAGTAGTTTAAAATTTGGAAAGGAAGAATTTACAATCCAAAATGTATCAGAATTCAAGTTAAATAGAAAAAGTGTCATTATGCCATGGTTAGAAAGTTAGAGGAAAGTGAAAAAAAATCAGAAAAGAGATTTTGAAACGGTTAGTATGGTTAGAATTTGAAAGAGGAGTTAGTAAATTAAAATTAGTGAAGCATGAAAATGTGGGTTCAAGTAAGTGACATAAAGAAAATATTCCATGTAACAAGGATTCACAATTATGACTAGAAATAACTCACAACCTAACAAGGAAAACAGGGTGATGTTGAGTCAAACAGATATAAAGAAGGCAAGAATTGGAATCAGAATATCACAAATGCAGTTTATAAACCAGGGAATCAAAGAGGATAAGAAAGTCTGCCATAGCATTCATGAAACGGTTTGGTTAAAGCAGAGGACAACAGAGTTCAGATTGCCAAACCAAAACATGAATGAAAACAATTTACAAAAAAATTTGGGCAGCATTCCGACTAAAATTGGAGTGTCCCGGAAAATAAACAGCAAACAAGGCAGTTCATATAAATTAAAAAAACTTGCTGCAGTTACCTATAATTAATAGAAACAGGAAAATTCAGAGTAACAAGCAGCAAATGCAGGAAATCACAGCATATGAACAAGGTCACAGGAACAGCAGAATTGCAGTTTTGATAAAACAGAAACATGAACAGTGCAAGTAAACAGACCTAAATCCACTAACCACAGCCTAAGCTACCTAACAACCTAAAAATCCACTACAGCATGCATATCTATCTATCCTAATTATAAACAGAAACAGAAAAAAAATTGTAAAATAACTGTGAAGGACAAAAAGGTGGCGTTCATCGGAACCTGGTAGGCGTGAGGAGTAGAACGGGGTAAGAAAGCAGTTGGGTGGTGGCTGCGGCGGCGTCCGGCGCGGTGGAGAGGCACGGTGGTGCGGTGGCGGCTGAGGGGGCAGTGGAGAAGGGGGTAATGGGGATAGGGTTTAGGGTAATTGATAGAGGAAGGGAGGGGGGTTGCGTGTGGGTGACGGAGGGGGCGCGGCTGGATGGCCGGCGGTGGTGGGTGGTGGTTCGCAGAGGACAGTGGCGGAGAGGGGAGAAGAGAGGAAGAAAGAAGAAGAAAAAAAGGGGAGGGGGTGGTACGGCGGCGGTGTCTGGACGGCGGCGGCGTCTGGGTGGTGGCGCGGTGGTTGCTGGGTGGTGGTTGAGAGAAGAAGAGGCAGAGAGGAAGAAGAGGGTTGGGAGGCTGCGCGACTGATAGGTTCGCGTGGCTAGGGGGGTTATATTTTCGAATCCACGCGGCTGCGTGGGGCACGCGGTCGCGTGGTTGGGGTGAAAATGGGAGTGACGCGATCGCGTGGGGCACGCGATCGCATGAGAGGGGTGGAAGAAGGGATGACGCGATCGCGTGGGTCGCGCGATCGCGTCGCTGGAAATTGTGCTAAACGCACGACTCCAGCACCGTTTCAGTGCAACTCTCTGTCTCGTCCTAGGGTGTTGTGCAATCCATGCGACGCGATTACGTCGTTTACGCGGTCGCGTGGGATTGGTTTTGTGCATGTGACGCGATCGCATGGGGCATGCGATCGCGTGGACAATTTATGCAAAACGCACAAGGGCCGCACGATTCCAGCCTAACTTTCTGGACGTTGGATATTTACACCGATCTCCAGGTCACGCAGCCGCGTGGATGACGCGGTCGCGTGGGTAGTGTTTTCGCCATATGACGCGATCGCATGGGCATGCAGTCGCGTCGTGCATTGCTTTTTTTTTTTTTGAACTGAATGCAGGGTGCAATGCTTAATGTGAATGCTATGCATGATTCCAGGTTTAATAAAGTAAAAATAAAATTCAAAAACAAAAATAAACGAAATAAAATTAAAATTGCAAAAGGAATGATCACACCATGGTGGGTTGTCTCCCACCTAGCACTTTTAGTTAAAGTCCTTAAGTTGGACATTGGAAGAGCTTCCTACTATGGTGGCTTGTGTTTAAATTCATCCCAAAATCTCCACCAGTGCTTGGAATGCCAATTGCCTCCGGGATCCCAAACTAGGCATGTAAAGCTTCTGAGCAGCTTCAAACAGATTTTCAGGCTCCCGGGGTGACGAATGTCAGAATAGATTCCAGGATCCCAAGCTTTGCTATTAAATCCGCCTCCGTCTTGATCTATATGTTTCCATCTGGGCAGTTTAAAGAGTAGAATCTCACCATGGTGACCAAACGTTCTCCGTGATCCATGCAATTGAGCATGATACCAATCCATGTACTTCGAGGTGAAGCGTGGAACCTTATTGAACCTTGTACACCAGCTCTGAGTACGAGCCATTTTCCTATTACTCTTAAAGCCGCAAAGAGCTCTAAGCTGGCCATCTGTTTCAAGCAAACCATATTCAAGTGAATAAGTAAAGTTATAGGTTAAGGATTGTACCCACTTGAAGCTTGTATTAGGTGGTAATGGCCTTGGGTTAGGTGTTTCTGGTGGTTCTGTAAGTTCTACTCCCTTGTGCTCTTCTGTGAATTCCTCCACTTCCTTGCAAGGCTCTACAATTGTATCTGTGTCCTGGTCAAAGTCTTCTATGTCTTCCTCATCACTTGAGTCATAGATTGGAGGTTGAGAGAAATCTACCTCTGCATCATCTTCGTATTCATCTGGGGAAGATTCTTCGATCTCAGAGAATTCACTTGCGGATGCAAGTTCATTACTAAGAGAGCTAGACTTGTGACTATCATCATCAAGGGAATTTGTGTCCTGGGTTATTCCATCTGATTCTTCATAAACAACTTGCCTTGGAGATTGTACAATATCCTCCTTAGCATCAACTGTAGCGTCTTTGACGGAGTTCTCCTCAGTTCTGTGTTCCCATGGAGGTTCAGCATCTCCTAGATCTTCAACCAACTCTTCTTCTTGAACAATGACAGCTTCTTCTACCTGTTCTAGTACGAATTCATTCTCTGTCTTGTCCACTGGAGTTTCTGGTATCTCCTTCATGCTATGCTCTTCGTTAGACTGTTCACATGGGGCTGTGGCTGATCCTTGTGTATTTGAGCGCCTAGAAACCCATTGAATTATTGTTTGCTCCAGTTGTCGAATGGTTGTTTGAATTTTATTTACTGTTTTCTTTAGGCGAACCTCTGCTTCTCGGGTTGCCGGACTTGGGCATGATACATAGAGAAGTGTTGGTGGTTGGGAGTGATTGGATTGGAATCTGGGTAAGAAAGGATCATATGGTGGCGAATAGTGAAGAGAAGCTTGTGAGTGTGGTGGTTCGAGGTTATGTTGAAAGGATGGTTTATATGCACGGGGTGGGGCTTGTTGGTAGTCACAAGGCTATCCACCATATCTTTCAGCTGGGTATGCACGGTAGAATGGTCTTTGTCTAGGATATCTCGGAGGGTGTTGCTGCCTAAAGGATTGATTAGATCCTCTTGGCTCCATCCATCCTTGATTGGTCTGACCTTGATGCATATTCCTGCTGTAACTTCTTTTTCTTTCAACAAAGTTAGAACCAAACTCAAAGCGAGAGGGGTGAGAGTTCATGGTAGCAAATGAAGATAAAAAGGAAAAACAAAAATAAATAAACAAGCAAAAGAAAACTATTTACAATAACCAATAATAAGGCACACGTTAGCAGTTCCCCGGCAACGGCGCCATTTTGACGTTGGTATTTTTGCCAGTAAAGAAGTTCATAAAAACAGTCGCGTTGTAGATATAGTTTCTAAACCGACAGAAATCCCTTCGTACAAATGTTTTGGGTGTCACAAGTAACAAACCCTTTAAAAATTGTTAACCGAGTATTCGAACCTCGGGTCGTCTTCTCAAGGAACTGCAAGGAAGTATGTTCTTATTATTGGCTATAAAGGTTGTAATCGGGGTTTAGAAGGTGAGAAGTAAGTGAATTAAATGACAAGTAAAGTGAATGGCAATTAAAATAAATAAATACTGTAAGGCAACTTTTGGCAAGGTAAGAGAAATTAGAAGTCCAACTTAGTTATCTCTCTCAATAATAATGAAAGTTGAATCTTAATTCCACTTAGTTAACCTTTACTAAAGTAAAGGAAAGTCAAGGGACTAATTAGTTTGACCTTCGAATCCTATTTATTTCCTAAGAAAAAGTTGGGATTATTGAAGTTCAGTTCAATTAGCAAGATAGCGATTATCAGTTATGTTGAGTTTGATGATGTTGAGTTACTGATTCCTTAACCAAGACCAAAAGGGGAAAAAGTAAAATTGCTGGAATAAAAATGTCCTTAGATGGAAAGCAATGGTAACACAAGCTAAAGAGAAAGCAATCAATAACTGAAATACCTCAAATAATCATTAATTCAAATCATAACATGGAAAGGGTTCATAAGTCAAGTTGGAAACATTTATAGATACGAATAAAAGCATTAAAGTAAAAGTAGCATATAAACATAAATTAAAGTAAATACTAAACCTGGATCGAGAGTTACTCTTAAAAACTAAGAGAAGTCCTAAATTCTAATCCTAATCCTAAGAGAGAGAGAGGAGAGAACCTCTCTCAAACTAAATCTAAATCATGAAAAGTAATAAAAATGCGAGCTCTCTCTGAATGGATGCATTCCCCCACTTTATAGCCTCTAGTCTGTGTGTTCTGTACTTGGATCTAGGCCAAAAGGGCTTCAGAATTCGCTGGGACGTATTCTGTAAATTCTGATACGTGGCCTCTGTCACGTGTCCGCGTGGGTCATGCGGTCGCGTCATTCGGAGCTTTTCTTGCCATGCGGTCGCGTCAGTCATGCGACCGCGTCATGTGCGTTCTGCTTAAGGCGCACGGTCGCGTCAGTCATGCGGCCGCGTCGCTGCTGATTCGCGTTTGGCACGCGATCGCTTTATCCATGCGATCACGTGGATGCCAGTTTCTTCAGAAGCTCTGTTTGGTGCTTTCCTTCCATTTTTGTATGTTTCCTTTCCATCCTTTAAGTCATTCCTACCTTAGAAGATCTGAAACTACTCAACACACTAATCACGGCATCGAATGGAAATAAAGGTAATTAAAATAATTAATATTAAAGCTTAGGAAACATGTTTTTCACATACATCACATAATAAGGAAGGGAAAGTAAAACCATGCAATTAATATGAATAAGTGGGTGAAGGATTGAATAAATCACTCAAACTAAGCACAAAATAACTCATGAAATATGGGTTTATCATGCACCGCCTGTTTCGACGGCTTGACCAGATGGAGCGTCGCAACAAACGACAGCTATGAGCACCTGAAGCTGATGATACGATCTGGCGACATCCCCTCCGAGCTTGACACACCATCCGAGGCATCTGAGGAGGAGGCGGATGATCACGAGGCAGAGACCCATCCACAGAGCGAGGTTGCACAGGCAGGCATAGAGCAGGCCGCATCACATCAGGAGGCTCCACCTCAGATTCAGGCTGTAGACCCCGAGATCCCTATCCAGTCAGCACCTCCTCTGCAACAGGCAGATCCTCAGACCACCACCACAGAGACTCCAGCTACCCATCCTTCCAGTGATGACACCCCTTCACACCCTGCTTGAGTGAGCATCAGGGACGATGCTTCATTTTAAGTGTGGGGAGGTCGCCATCTCTGGCGTATTTTTTGGTGAACCACTACAGACTCTTTCATTTTATTTTGCTATTTTTCTGTATTTTTTCTCTTTATTTTTATTTTTATTCCCTCAGTACTTATACATTGCTATTTTCATGTATTTATACTCTATTTTCTGCATTTCTCACTTTAGTTCATATTTTAGCCATTTAGTTTAGTTGCAATTCTAACTTATTAGTTATAGAAATTGTGGATTAATTAGTATAGTTTACCCTTTTTAGCATAAGATAGCTTAGTTTAATTTGAAAATATAAAAAGGAAGTAAACTAGAGACTTGAACATAATAGAAACAACCCACACCTTGTATATATAGCATTCCATGTTAGCTAGTTAACAACATTTCATCAAGGAGAAACATAAACTTTAAAGCCATTCAAAATAAATTTTACATTGAGAATAATGGGAACTTTTAATTTTACTTGCATGACATACATAATTGATAAATGATTTTTGAGCTAGAGAATACACAGCCTGTGAGTTTTGAGCTTAATTGTATGGTTACATTCAAACCATAATTTTTATTCCTATGTGTTCCGCCCTTCTTATTTATTCTGATGTTCTTTACTTTGTTTTAATCTATATGTCTGATTATAGAATAGAAATACATACCAAGAGAGTGATTGAGGCCATTGTTTGATTTTAGCTCACTTATCCCAAATTAGCCTACCTTTTACATCACCCTTGTCAACCCCCTTGAACCTTTAAACCCCCTCTTATTCTATAAACCACAATACTAGCCTTAAGCAGAAAAACAAAATAAAAAATCTCAAGTTGAATCCTTGGTTAGCTTAAGATAGAAAGTGTGTAATTGTTTAAGTGTGGAAAACCTATTGGGAATATGGATGATAAAAACAAAAGGTAGAAAAGTTGAAAAGAATAAAATTATTCAAATAAAAATTTTGGGAAGCATGCTCATGTAAAATCAAATAATTGAATTACCATGTGCAATAAAAAAATGTTATTTTTCAGTATTTGAATAAAAGGAATACAAAAAAATTTCCCAAATGCAAATTAAATGCACATGGGACAAAAGTTAAAGTATGAGCATGTAACATCAAAAGTGGAAAAAAGTGGGAAAATAGGTAAAGAAGTTTTGCTTTACAAAGTATGTATGTTAGGTGAGGTCTTAGACTAATCAAGGATTCGCTTAATTAGCTCACTTAGCCTTATACATATACCCTTACCTTTACCTTGGCCCCATTACAACCTTAATTAAAGACCTTATGACTTTGGTGTGTCTATACTCTATCATTGTTGATTGGTTAGATGAAGAACAAAGTTATAGAAAGGAAGGATAAAAAGAAGAATAGAGTGATTAACCCAATAAACACTGAGTGACTAGAGAGTAAACCCAAAAATCCAGTGAGGGTTCAATAGCTCATTAACATATATCTCTGCTTGAATTATTAATTGTCTTGAAAGTTTATAAAATATTTTTCTCTCCCATCTCAACTGTAAAAGTGCTTTATCATTATCTAAGGTTTGGCTATGTATATATATATATGACTCCTTGAGAATGTGAATTAATTCAACTACATGTAAGCTTTATATACAAGTGAATAACAATTAAGAATTGCATGATGCATGTAGGTAGTTGCATTTAGAGTAGATTGCATTGCATGAGATTCCACCATTTTAACCTTAACTTACTCTTTATCTTGGACTCAGCATGAGGACATGCTATTGTTTAAGTGTGGGGATGTTGATAAACCCATATTTTATGATATATCTTGTGCTTAATCTGAGTGATTTATTCAATCCTTCACCCACTTATTCATATTAATTGCATGGTTTTACTTTCCCTTCCTTATTATGTGATGTATGTGAAAAAACATGTTTCCTATGCTTAAAAATAATTATTTTGATTACCCTTTATTTCCATTTGATGCCGTGATTCGTGTGTTGAGTGGTTTCAGATCTTCTAAGGCAGGAATGACTTAAATGATGGAAAGAAAACATACAAAAATGGAAGGAAAGCACAAAACGGAGTTTTTGAAGAAACTGGCATCCACGCGATCGCATGGGCGACGCGGCCGCATGCCAGCGCAAATCAACAGCGACGCGACCGCATGACTGACGCGATCGTGCGCCACAAGCAGAACACATATGACGCGGCCGCATGACTGAAGTGACCGCGTGACAAGGAAAACTCCGAATGACGCGACCGCGTGACCCACGCGGATGCGTGACAGAGGCCACGCACCAGAAATTACAGAAAACACTCCCAGCGATTTCTGAAGCCCTTTTTGGCCCAAATCCAAGTCCAGAAGACATAGACCAGAGGTTATGAAGTGGGGGAACGCATCCAAAAAGAGAGTCTCCAATTAGTTAGTTTTCCATAATTTAGATTTAGTTTTGAGAGGGAGATTCTCTCCTCTCTCTTTAGGATTAGGATTTAAATTTAGGATTTTATTCGCTTTCCGGATTATCTCTTTACCAGGTTCAATATTCCTTTTTATTTTGTTCTCAATTTAATTATGAATTCTTCTATGTTACAGATTACTCTTTGAATTAATGTTATTTGAGGTATTTCAGTTTAATATTACTTTCTTTTATTTATGTTACTTTTATCCCCAATCTGAAGACATTTTTATTCCAGTAGATTTACTTTTCCCCTTTTGGTCTTGGTTAAGAAGTCAGTAACTCAGGAGTTATCAAACTCAACATGATTGCTAATCGTTATCTTTACTAATTGAATTGAACTTCAATAATCCCAATCTTTCCTTAGGGATTAACTAGGATTTGAGGATCTAACTAATTAGTCACTTGACTTTCCTTTGCTCTAGCAAAGGTTAACTAAGTGGAATTAAGATTCAATTTTCATCATCATTGATAAGGATAACTAGGATAGGACTTCTAATTTCTCATACCTTGCCAAAAGTGTGTTTTACAGTTATTTATTTAATTTACAGTCTTTTACTTACTTTAATTGCAATTTAAATCAATTGTTCCTCATCTCCAGAACCCCAATTTACAATCTTCATAACCAATAATAAGAACATACTTCCCTGCAGTTCCTTGAGAAGACGACCCAAGGTTTAAATACTCGGTTATCAATTTTAAAGGGGTTTGTTACTTGTGACAACCAAAACTCTAAACCTAGAAATCTCCGAAAACACTTAACACACATATAGTAAACTCTAAACCATCAATCTTCAGTTCTTCAAAAATGGCGCCGTTGTCGGGGAATTGCAAACGTAGAGCTCTAAACCTAGAAATCTCTAAACCTAATGAAAAAATATCTTCAGATTGGAAGCAACAGTAACATAAATAAAAGAGAGCAATAATAAACTGAAATACCTCAAATAACATTAATTCAAAAGAGTAATCTGTAACATAGAAGAATTCATAAATTAAATTGAAAAGATAAATAAAAAGGAATATTAAACCTGATAAAGAGATAATCCTGAAAGTGAATAAAATCCTAATCTAAATCCTAATCCTAAAGAGAGAGGAGAGAACCCCTCCCTCAAAACTACATCTAAATAATGAAATCGTGAATATGAAAGCCTGATGATGAATGGATGCATTCCCCCACTTTATAGCCTCTAATCTATGTATTCTGGGCTGAAAACCGGGTCAAAAATAGACCAGAAATCGCCCCCAACGTTTTCTGGTACGTTCAGGTCGCGGCAAAGTGACGTGGAGGCGTCGTCCACGCGTTCGCGTCGCCTAACGTTGGGGAAGCTATGACAAATTATATATCAAATTGAAGCCCCGGACGTTAGCTTTCCAACGCAACTAGAACCGTATCGTTTGGACCTCTGTAGCTAAAGTTATAGCCGTTTGAGTGCGAAGAGGTCAGGCTGGACAGCTTAGCAGTTTCTCCAACTTCTTGTATTCCTTCCACTTTTGCATGCTCCCTTTCTATCCTCTGAGCCATTCCTGCCCTGTAATCTCTGAAATCACTTAACACACATATCAAGGCATCTAATGGTAATAAGAGAGGATTAAACATAGGGAACTTAAGGCCAAAGAAGCATGTTTTCAATCAAAGCACTTAATTAGGAAGGCAAATGTAAAACCATGCAAATAGTATGAATAAGTGGGTAAAGAGTTGATAAAAACCACTCAATTGAGCACAAGATAAACCATAAAATAGTGGTTTATCAACTTCTCCACACTTAAACATTAGCATGTCCTCATGCTAAGCTAAAGAGAAACTATAAAGATGAAGAGGAATGATAGAATGTATGAAATGCAACCTATCTAATGCAACTATATGCTAAGATGTTTCTACCTACTTGGTCAAAAGTAAATAAGTTCTCCAAGACAAATATGAATCAAATTCCACTAATTCAAATTATATAATAAAAGACAAGTAAACTTGTAAGAAGATAGCTCATGAAAGCAGGGAACATATAGTCAAGCATTGAACCCTTACTCGTGGCGTATATCACTCTAACTCTCAAGTGTCTAGGGTCAATCACTCTACTCTTCCCTAGTCATGCTTTTTAAACTTTGTTCTTCATCTAACCAATCAAAAAATATTTAGTATACTAATGCAAACATCATGAGGTCTTTTCAGGGTTGTAATGGGGCTAAGGTAAGGGTGAGGATATATGTATGGCCAAGTGAGCTATAATATGAATCTTTAATTAACCTAATCTCTCACCTAATATACATATACTCTATATACTGTTAAATTCATGCCTAACTACCCATAATTCCCACTTTTGTATGATTCTCATACTCATGTACCACATTTTTGATATTTCTTTACTTTTATCACATGTGCATTGATCTTTTCATTAACTTAGCATTGGGATGATTTTGTCACCTTATTTATTTACTTATTTATTGAATATTTTTTTCATAAACATAAAAATAAACATAGCTTATCAATGTACATGGATTTTCCATTATTTTTCTATTTTGGTTATTCATGAGTAGGTTCCCAAATTCCCAATATTAGAAACATGATACATTCCCTTATTAACCCATGTTCCCACAATTTTCCCACACTTAGTTGATGCACAATCTCTATCTTAAGCTAACCAAAGATTCAATTGGGGTATTTAATTTGTTTTTCTGCTTAAGGCTAGTGATGTGGTAAAATATAAAATAAATGGGATTAAAAAGGCTCAAGGTGGCAAACAAAGGTGATTGAAAGGGTAGGCTTATTTGGGATAAGTGAGCTAAACAAGTAATGGCCTCAATCATATGCAAACATGTAAATACACTAAATATTGGACATATAGACTGAAACAAAGTAAAGATCACAATTATAGAGAAGTAAACACACAAGAATAAAATATTTATGGTTAAATAATGTAACCATATAAATAAGTTCAAATCTCACAGGTTGTGTGTTCTTTGACTCAAAAACCATGTTCCAAATACAACTTCAAACAAGTTTTACAAATTTTTTTTTATTTTAAATTAGTGAAATTTTTTAAAAATAGGATCTTAAAAAGAAACTTATTATTTTAACCAAGCAGTGGCTAAAATGCATAAAATCAAACAATCATGCAGTGAAACATGCAAATGTAAAAATGTACTAATAAATAGAATATTGATGTTGAGAAGAAAATAACTAACCCATGGAGATCGGTATCGACCTCCCCACACTTAAAGATTGCACCGTCCTCGGTGCATGCTGAGATGTGCAGGTGGACGAGTTGTCTCAACTGATGCTTTTCTTCAAGGATTGTGCAGATGGACATGTTTGTCTCCCTTTTTAGAAGTTTCTCCCTTTTTCCGTCTTTGGTGGCCAGCCTGAAAGAAGAGAAAAAGAAGAACAGTAACCCAGAGATAAAGATAAGAAAATAAATAAAGTATGGGTGGGTTAATGCCAACTGATAAGGGTCTCATTTACATGGAAGCTTCAACATGTACGTGAGAAAACAATAGAAGCACATGGCATACCAGTGGTGCAAAATTTGCAACAAAGGGGAGGAGTGTGGGTAATGAAAATATCAATACAAGTTCATGTCAATGCAAATGAAGTGCAAATATCATAAAAGATTGGCATTGGCAGATAATTAATACAGTGTAAAACAAGTTACTAAAAATAATTCAAGAAAATATGCAACAGTTGACTAAGAACATTTAACACCAATGGTAAAATAATAAATTTAGAAAAGAAAAAAAAATAAAAATATGCACAAAATTAAAATGCAATGAATGAAATATGCAAATAAATTAAGTAAAATAGAATGAAGGTGAAAAGGAATGAGAAGTGAAAGAAATAAAGTGAGAAAGAAAGAAGAAAAGATAGAAGAAATTAGGATTAGAGAAGAAAAGATAAGATAATTGGCGCTGATCTGGATAAGTTGTGCGGTGCAGGCGACGCGGACGCGTGAGTGACGCGGTTGCGTGGTGCGCGATAAGGTCAGGTGATGCGGACGCGTGGGTCATGCGATCGCGTGGCCTGATTTGTGCGATTGGCCCGAGTGCAGCCTCGTGGTCGCACAACTCTCTGTTCGAAACTTGGTATTGCCAAAATCCAGGGTGACGCGGTCGCGTGGTCGACGCGATCGCGTGAGCAGCCATCATGGGATATGACGCGGATGCGTGAGCCATGCGTCCGCGTGGTAAGGCGTGTGCGATCAGCACCAGTCCAGCACCACTCTCGCACAACTTTCGGTCGTGCACCCTTTTTTACGTCGATTTTCAGGTCACGCGGCCGCGTGCGTGACGCGGACGCGTGGAAGGCAGGTTCCCCATGTGACGCGGACGCGTCAGCGACGCGGTCGCGTGGGATGATTTATGCTAAAGGCACGGCTCCAGCCACGCTACCGCGTGACTCTCTGTTCCATTTCTCTTCTTCACAACGCACATGTGACGCGGACGCGTCAGCGATGCTGCCGCGTCGCGTGCGTGCTTTTTTTTTTAATGCAGTAATGCAGAATGCAATGCTAATATGAATGTTATGCAAAATTCCAGGTTCAATACAATAAAATAAAATAAAACTCGAAAATAAATAAAACTAAATAAAAATGAAAAAGGAACGATCATACCATGGTGAGTTGTCTCCCATCTAGCACTTTTAGTTAAAGTCCTTAAGTTGGACATTTGGTGAGCTTCCTGTTATGGTGTTAACTTCTAGGTTTAGAGATTACTATATGTGTGTTAAGTTCTTCAGTTCTTATTATTGCCGTTTTGAAAGAACCGAAGATTGATGGTTTAGAAGTTATAATAAATACTCGTTGTAAGTATAGTTACTAAACCAAGCAATCAACCTTTCTTACAAACGTTTTGGTTGTCACAAGTAACAAACCCCTTTAAAATTGATAACCGAGTATTTAAACCTCGGGTCGTCTTCTCAAGGAACTGTAGGAAAGTATGTTCTTATTATTGGTTATGAAGATTGTAAATTGGGGTTTTTAAGATGAGGAACAAGTAATTTAAATTGCAATTGAAATAAGTGAATGACTGTAAAATAAATAAATAACTGTAAAATAAACTTTTGGCAAGGTATGAGAAATTAGAAGTCCTATCCTAGTTATCCTTATCAATGATGATGACGATTGAATCTTAATTCCACTTAGTTAGCCTTTACTTAAAGTAAAGAAAAGTCAAGTGACTAATTAGTTAGATCCTCAAATCCTAGTTAATCCCTAAGGAAAGATTGGGATTATTGAAGTTCAATTCAATAAGCAAAGATAACAATTATCAATCATGTTTGAGTTTGATAACTCCTGAGTTACTGATTTCTTAACCAAGACCAAAAGGAAAAAAAGTAAATCTACCGGAATAAAAATGTCTTCAGATTGGAAGCAACAGTAACATAAATAAAAGAGAGCAATAATAAACTGAAATATCTCAAATAACATTAATTCAAAAGAGTAATCTGTAACATAGAAGAATTCATAAATTAAATTGAAAAGATAAATAAAAAGGAATATTGAACCTGTGATGAAGAAGAAATAATCCTAAATCCTAAAAGAGGAATCCTAATCCTAAATCCTAAGAGAGAGGAGAGAACCTCTCTCTCTGAAAACTACATCTAAAACTAAAATTATGAATTATGAGCTTATGATCATGAATGAATGGATTCCCCCACTTTATAGCCTCTAATCTGTGTTTTCTGGGCCGCAAACTGGGTCAGAAACAACCCAGAATTCGCTGGTTGCGAATTCAAACACGCTGATTTTTTGTCACTGCGACGTGGCAGCGTGGAGCACGCGTTTGTGACGTCTAGCGTCAGAGAAACTATAGCATATTATATATCAAATCGAAGTCCCGAACGTTAGCTTTCCAACACAACTGGAACCTTGTCATTTGGACCTTTGTAGCTAAAGTTATAGCCGTTTGAGTGCAAAGAGGTCAGGCTGGATAGCTTAGCAATTTCTCCAACTTCTTGTATTCCTTCCACTTTTGCATGCTTCCTTTCCATCCTCTGAGCCATTCCTGCCCTATAATATCTGAAATCACTTAACACACATATCAAGGCATCTAATAGTAATAAGAGAGGATTAAACATAGGAAACTTAAGGCCAAAGAAGCATGTTTTCAATCAAAGCACATAATTAGGAAGGCAAATGTAAAACCATGCAAATAGTATGAATAAGTTGGTAAAGAGTTGATAAAATCCACTCAATTGAGCACAAGATAAACCATAAAATAGTGGTTTATCAATGACCACGAACCTTGTCGAGTGCATTAATTCAGTGTTGAAGGGTGCCCAAAACCTACCTGTGTTGATGCTCATCCGAGCAACATATTATCGGCTAAATAAACTTTTTACACGGAAGAGTGCCGAGACTCACGAACGCAAGTGTGCTGGATTTACTTACTTCGTATTTGCACAACAGCGGATAGAAGCAAATATGCAATAGGCTGGGAATATAATTGTGCACCAGTTTAAGAGACGAAATGAGGTCTTTGAGGTGTGCGAAATGACTAGTGGAAATGTATTGGTTTTTTTATCTTGTGCGATGAACGTGTGACTGTGGGCACTTTCAGGTGGAACGACTACCATGTCACCATGTTATTGCTTGCTGTGCTAACCAGCGTCTCGATTGGCAGTTGTATGAGCATGACGTGTACAAGATGACAGAGGTTCGTAAGGTCTATAGATTTGAGTTCACACCATTAGGCGATCCAGAGACATGACCTACTTATGAGGGACCCACATTGGTCGCTAATCCTGCCTTGAGGCAAATGTCGAATGGTCGTCCCAAATTGACCCGATACCTAAATGAAATGAACTCACGCAACATGCGTGACCTCGGATATGCCATCTCTGTAGTGCTCAGGGTCATAGTCAGAGTCGATGTCCTCAGCGTGCTGGACCGAGTGGTGTTGGTGACGATGATGGTCCCTAGATCTTTGTTAGTCTTTGTGTTTATCAGTTAATATTTTTTATGTTCATCGTGTTTGTATTTTTAAATTTGGGTTTATCCATTGATGTTTTTGATGTTCGTCATGTTTGTATTTTTAAATTTGGGTTAATACATTGATGTTTTTTATGTTTTTAATGTTAGGTTAATATTATCATTTACTACCTTTGTGAGGTAAACATATGACAGTGACCAAGAGCATGGGTTTGTATTTTCGCACTAAAAATAGGATTGACGTTGCAAGTATAGTCCAACCCAACCATTGATCATCAATCAAATTATAATCTTAAAGATGTCACAATCAACACAAAATAACCGGGAGTTTTAAATCCCGGGTCGTTCTCCCTAGGAACTAATGCCCGTAAGTGCACAATTTTAGTTGTGAGAATCAAAGGGGTTTTCAATGATGAGGAAGCAATAAGGAAATAAAGAACAAGACAAAATTGCAATCAACAAAGCAATGAAGGAATAAACGAACTAAGTATGTAATATAAACAAGTAAAACTATAAAGTGATAGAAAGGTGATTCAAAACATAAAAGAAACCTTGACTTGGGATGAGTTATGGAATCCATTCCTTGCCATAACCACAACTATGATAATTATGATGGATTAATCTCACTAAGTCAACCCTTAACATCGAAGGATAAGTTAAGTGAGCATAATTGTTATTAATCCACAAGTCCTAGCTAACTTACTAATTACCTTAGTAAAAAGCTAGCGTTGGTGGAAACAATAACAACTAACAATCTAAGAATTATTACTAAATGTTGGACATTATGGCTCTAGTAATCCATAGACTCATTTTCTCCCAAGCCAAGGGGTGGAAATTACCCCATAACTAAGATTGGTATTTCATCAAACACATAGAGGGCATAAACATAAATTATGGCAAAATTGAGAAATTGATGAAAGCTATGAACCATAAATGATCAAAATCAATAAAGGCAACTCACCAAACATAAAGTAAGCATCAAACATCAAATTCAACAATTAGAAATCCAAAATTGCAAAACTATGCATATATTGATAAGAGAAATGAAAATAGATGAAAGTGTAGAACAAGTGTAGTGATTAAAAGAGAAATTAAAGAAATACTTACAATAAGATAGCAAAATCCAAAGACAAAATTGAAGTATAAAATGCTACAAACCCTAATTAAACCTAAGAAAACTTGAGAGAAAAAACCTAAACTAAACTACCCTAAAACTACTCCTAAAAACTCCTCTCCCAAGTATGGTAGTCTATGGCATGATATATGGTTGTTTTCCCCTTCAAATATGCTCCAAAGCCTTCAAAAATGGGCCAAAAAGTCCCCAAAACATGAATCCACGTGACTTTTTAATGGAGGCATGCGCTGGTACCTGTGCGGACGCACAGGTCTGTGCATGGGCACACATGCTGATTTTCCTCCTGTGCATGGGCACAGACCTGTGCGGACGCATAGGTCCTGATTTTCATTCTTCCCTGAGCATGGGCACAGCCTGTGCGTGGGCACAGGTCCTATTTTTACCTTGCCTTGTGCATGGACACAGACCTGTGCGTGGGCACAGAAGCTGTGCGTGGGCACAGGCTGAGATGCTTTTCTCCTTTGTTTTCTTCATGTTTTCTCCATTTTTGTATGCTTTCTTCCACTTCTACCAACCCATTCTTGCCTCTAGGACCTGAAATCACTCAACAAATATATCACAGCATCGAATGGAATAAAAGTGAGATTAAATTACTCAATTTAAGCACAAAAATGAATGTTTTCACATTTAGGTTCAATTTAGGGGTCAAACACAAAAGTATGCTATTTTGGTGAATAAGTGTGAGTTTATGAGATGAAATCCATCCAATTCAAGTTAAAATGTGTTGTCAAATATGGACTCATCAACATACAAAAGATTAACTAAGATTTACATTCACTTAATTCTGAAACCATATGTAAATATTCGCATTAATAAACATACAAAAGATTAACTACGAATTACATTAACTTAATTCTTAAACTTAAACGTAAACATACTAAATCCTTGCTCACTTCTTTCGAACTAACCAATTCAGTCCCTTGTCCATCATGCCCTGACCGAACCGCGATGGAGTAAACCTATCAGGTGGATTTCGTTCCGTCCGTAGGTCATATGGGTGACCCCGAACTGAGTCATCGAAAGCCAGAGTGGCTGACCTACGTACCTCTGCCGGAGCAGATGCACCGGAGTTGTACTCGTTAACGACCTTGAATCCCACTTGTAGCTCGATGAAACCACTGTCACATGACGACCGCCCTGACGCGTTGTCGGAAGCAGGACCTCGTATACCATAGGTCATATCTACTGATGCCCAATGTGGGTCAGCGACTCTGACCGTGAAGGCATAGTGGTAAAATATTTCGCTAATATTTATTTATTAAAATATTTATTTTTGAAATATTTAATAATATCATATTTTATAAATATTCACATATTTATTATAATATTTATTTATTAATATTTAAATTATTTATTAAATGTACAGAAAAATAACCCCATTATAACAAAAAATTCAAAAAAATATATATTCACATTTATATAAAATAAAATATAATTATATTAGATAAATAAAAAATTTATTCGAAAATATTCATAAAATACAAAAAAAAAAATACTAAAATAACAATACTATATTTTTATATGATACTAACAATAACAAAAATTTAAAAAATTTAAATACATAAAAAAATAAAATTTATCAACTTACATATATTGGATGATTCAAATAATTGATAATATGATCTTCAGGTGACGTATAATTACGTACCATTTTTAATCACTACAAATTAATAATTTTTTTTCTTTCAACACACTACTCACACTACTACTACCAACACACTGCCAATACTAACACTCACTTCTTTTTTTTTTTGTGAGATTATTTTTCCACACTCTCTTCTTTTGCTTTTGCTAACACTAACACAGAAGCAGCCTTACTATCATGCATGAAATGGGTCACAAGGCAGCTCAATTTATAGAGCTTGTTTTGTCGCTGGTTACCAAGGGCCTAGTCCATATGAAAAATAATTTCTGCATGAGTCCAATCTTAATTTTGAGGTTTAAGTTTGCAATTTGAGTAGAGCGACAAGAATGTCTACAATGTTCAAAATAGTTTACAAAAATACAATACAAAATTTTTGCAAGATAAGTCTAGTGAATGTGTTTGCTAGTTTCAAAAAATCTGGAATCTTTGTACTTATTCCTCAATCTTATTTCTCATCATTTAGAATACTTTTCTCAAAGAATCTCACTTGCTAGGTTTAAAGAGATTTTAAAACATACTAATAAAGAATATAAAGATAGAAGAAGAGAAAGAAGAGGGACATTCAAATTTTGTCTCTTCTAAAAAATAGTGAAGTAGCATGAGAAAAAAAAGGTGCATAAGTGAAAGAGAGTAATAATTTTTTTTTTGTTCCACTCATTGATCCAAATGAAGGGCAACATCTAAGAAAATCACTTCTTCACCTTTGATCTTCTTCCATCTCAAATTAATTTTATTCCTTTTTTACTATAAAATTTGAGATAATAGTTAACTTCTAAGTTTATGATTTATGAAGTTGGAAAGTATGTGAGGAACTTAAAGTTCAAGTACTTTTTATTGGAACAGAAAATTTAGTGCTAATTATCTTTTCTTATTATGTGAATATTTAAGGTTGTAGATGTTGTATTAGGTAGCGTGCTTATGCTTTAGTTATTTAGGGAGGTTTATATTGAAATCATCACTACACCAATTTCAATAGTTAATAGCTACAAAACCCCGAAAAATCAATAAATAATTAGCTAATAAATTTATTATTATTTAAAGAAAATAGAAAATCAAATTTTATAGTTTAGAGAAGTAGAAATAATTAAAAATACGAATTTTAACACTAATTTTAAAAATTTTGTCCCAACACCAGACTAACAAGCTGAACTGATTGAACCGGATCCAAACCGGGCCTATGACCCAACATATAAACACAAGAACTTAGCCATTCTCTCCTTTATTATTGCCTTTCACGTTGAAGCAAAGGAGGAGAAACATCAAACCCTAACCCATTTGCACTTCAATCTTCTATCACCATAACTTTCAATCCGGAGTTCTAATTAACGAGTCGTCAGCGGCCACGCGTTCCACTCGAAATATTTTTCAAATCTATTGGAACAAAGTGGTAAGAAACTTAAATTTCTCACCCATTTCTCACCCCCTTCTAATTTCGTGATTCTTAGTTAATTGGCATTGAGAAATTTGATGTTTTGGTGTTTTAAGGTTGAATTAGCTTAAGAAAATTGTTGGGTTTTGTCCAATTAATCCATGGATAAGGTAAGAAAACTATTAAATCTTTGTGAATTATTGGAATTTGTAACTCTATGTTGATTATGGTGATGTTGTACGAATTAGATTATGTTTCATGTTGAATTAAAATCCAATTGGTGGTTTGGAGTAAAATTCCGGTGTTTGAACTTGTGGAATTGACATTTGGAGATTTGGGGCTTGTGAAGGAGAAGATTTGTGGTGTTTCTTGGATGATATTTAAAGAAGAAAGGCTACTGAAAGAGTTTAAAAACCTGAACTTGGGCGTTAGAGAGGTAAATGGGAATATATGCTTGAATCAGTTGCATATCTCCAGTGATTTCAAGGTAGAGATTTAGAAGACTCAGCAGAATGATCAGGAGCTGTAGAAAATATGGCAAGTAATTGAACAGAGGAAACAAGGAGAAGTTATTCAAGACGGAGAAGGAGTTTGGAGGTACAAGGGAAGGATTTATATACCGAATATGGGAGAATTGAGGCGAGATGTGTTAATAGAAGCTCACCGGAGTAAGTTTTTGATCCATCTAGGAAGTACTTAGATGTATCATGACCTGAAGGCATTGTCCTAGTGGCTAGAAATGAAGAATAATGTGGCAATGCATGTTTCAAAATGTTTGACTTGTCAAAAACTAAAAGATTGAGCACCAGAGACCGTCCAGAACCTTACAACCTTTCGAAATTCCGTAATGGAAGTGGGAAAGTATCGCAATAGACTGTGTCTAATTTGGCTAGGACTCGGGCATAATTTGACACATTATGGGTGATTGTAGATCGGTTAGTGACGGAAGCCCCAAATGCATGGGTTAGGAACTTGATTATCCAAAATGGAATTGACGTTGTAAGTATAGTCCTAATCCAACAAGTTGGCCATCAATCAAATTGGAAACTCACAAGATGTGTCACAATTCAAAACTAATTCAAAACCGAGAGTATTTGACTCCCGAGTCGTCTCCCAAGGAGTACTTTAGAACAATGAGTGTGCAAATCCGGTTGTAGTGATCAAGGGGTTGTCAATGAAGAAATGAACATATAAAGCAATAAAAGAACATGCAAAATTGTAATGATTGAACTAATAAAGAAATTAAAGAACCAACTATGTAATATAAAGAAGTATAAAAGAGATTAACATAGAAGTGTATGAAAGATTGAAAGCATAAAAAGAGTCTTGGCTTGGAGTGAGCTAAGGGTCCTTTCCTTGTTGGAACCACAACTATGACAATCATGATGGATTAGTCTCACTTGATCAACCCTCACATCAGAAAGTAAGTTAAATGAGCATAAGTGTTCTCAACCCACAAATCCTAAATTGCTTGCTAATTGCCTTAGCAACAAATTAGTGTTAGTGGGAACAAGAACAATTAACAATCCAAGGATTGAAACTGAATGTTGGACATTCCAACTCTAGGAACCCAATTGCTCACTTTACCCAAGCCAAGAGCAAAAAATTTAGCCTAAAACCATGTTTGACATTTTGTCAAACACTTGGTGGGCAAAAACCTTAAACATGGAGAAAATGAGAAAAGGCTTGAAACTAAAAGTAACAATTGATCTCAATCAACAAGAATAACACAATAAAGAATGAACAAACATCAAACATCAAATTCATCAACAAGAAATTGAAATTGTAAGAGAGAAGCAAAATTGAAATATAACCTGAATTAGAAGAAAGAGTAATGACAATGTAACTATAAAGAGTAATAACAAGAGAATACTTACAATAAAAGCTAGCAAAATCCAAGATAAAAAATGAAAATGGCACTTGAATGTAAAACCCTAATATAAACCCTAATAGAGATGATGAAAAACTTAGAGAAAAACTAAACTAAAAGCCTCCTACCACTACTCCTAAACTATACTAATGATATATATGTTATGTTCCTCCTTTCCCCTCCAATATGAGCTAGATGACTTCAGAAATGGGCCTCCAAAGCCCCCAAATCACGAGTCACGTGCTCTTTTAATGAAGCCATGTGCGGACACCTGTGCGGACGCACAGATGCGTGCGTCCGCACACCTTGCGAAAAATCCCGTCCTGTGCGTACGCACAAGTAGCCGTGCGCACACACACTAGACGATGCTTGAATGGACGTGTGACGCGCTCGAAGCAATCCACGCACTCTGATTGGGTAGCTGTACGTACGCACAAGCAGCCGTGCGCACGCACACGTCTCTGAACTCATCTCCTTTGATTCTTCATGTTTCCTCCACTTTGCATGCTCTTCTTCCATTTTCTCAAACCCATTCCTACCTTATACACCTGAAATCACTCACAAACAACATCAAGGCATCGAATGGAAGGCAAATAGAATAAAATAGATTAAATTGGGCACAAAAGAGTATATTTTCATAATCAAGCGTAATTTGGGAGGGAAGTTCAAAAGCATGCTATTCAAGGGAATAAGTGCAAGTTTATATGATGAAAATCCATTCAATTCTAACCAAAAATCATCATCAAATATGGATTCATCAATTCTCCCACACTTAAACACTAGCATGTCCTCATGCTAAACACACGCAAAAGAGATATTTGAAAGGGAAAATGACTTATTCTATATACTACTTAAATACATGCAACTATCCTAAGGCTAATCACCAATATGTACTATGATGAGAGCTGGTAGAAACAAACCATGAAATTCCAATCCATCACAAGAAAACTTTAGGGCCAATGCAAATAGTTCATGCACTAAGATCAATATCCAAAGAATTGAGTTGAAGTTATCAAAACTATCCAATTAAACAACTTGCAAGAAGATGCAATATGAGGCATAAGAACATAGAATTGATCAATCAAACCCCTTACCGGATGTGTATCTACTCAATTCGCTCAGTGTTTAGGGTTTAACCACTCAATTCTCCTTTTATCATGCTTTTCAAAGATTTGCAAGTTATCTAACAATCAACTAGTATTTAATGCATGAATAACAAGTATCATGAGGTCTTTAGAGGGATGTAATGGGGCTAGGGTTTAGGTAGGATGAATTATGGTTAAGTGGACTTAAAGAATTAGTTCCTTGATTAGCTTGAGTATCCACCTAATCCTACACCACCTATGTACACATAACAATACAACCTTTCTACCCATTTTCTTTTTCTATCTCACTTCACTCATGCATTTTCTTTTCAAACATGGTATATGCATCCTTTATTTGCTCCTTTTTTCATACTTTGTTATGTACAAGTTTTTTTTTTTAAATTATGAATGTATATATTTTAATTAGTGAAATGCATGAGCATTACCTAATTGCCCAAAAATTTTTCACAAAGAGTTCATGCCTCTATCACCAATGCTTCCCAAAATCCCCCCTACACTTAGAATTTACACACTAATCCACCCAAGCTAATCAAAGAGTAATTCAGGGACATCAATGGTTTTCTGCTTAAGGGGAGTAATGTACTATCTTCAGAACAAAAGGGGATTCAAAGGCTCAAAGGGGTTCACAAAGGTGAATGCAAGGGTTGGCCATATAGGTTAGTGAGTTTATCATCAAAGATGACCTCAATCATGCTAAATGCATCCAAACACAAATACAGGACATAAAGAATCATGCAAATTAATGATCACAATAAAAAAAGGAGTATAATCACACACAAGAACAACATTATGGCTGAAAAGTGCAACCATCTATTAAAGCTCAAATCTCACAAGGTATGTTGTTCTAGCTTGTTTCCATGTCCTACAAACAAAATACTCCAAGCAAGTTGGTAAACACAATTTTTCTTCAATTCAATCAATGGTATGCCCCTAGAAAGGTTTCATGAAAATTCCTTGGTGTTTCACCAACTTATTCATTCTATAATGAAACATGCAAATATTAACTACTAAATATCCATAAACGATAAAGAAATATTTACAACAAACCCAATAAGATGCAATAGAAATAGAGCTACTCAAAATGAAGAAAAAGTAATACAAGAAACATTGCAAAGTGTCTTTAAGAGAGAAACTTTTACCCCCTTGAAGTCATCGATCCTCCCCCACACTTAATTTGTGCACGGTCCTTCGTGCATACTCACGATCTGGGAGGATGAAGAGGGGCCACCTTCATCTGGTGGACTCAGGAGTGGGATGGTCAACTGCATCGTGCTCCTCCCCAGTTAGCTCTGATGAAGCTCTAGGAATCGGGCCGGGGTCTCTTCCTTATAGCTTTGCCGCTATCCACTCAAAACGTTTGTGCTCCAAATGCTCCATATGGTGGATATTGTGTAAGATGTCTCGGAATAGATCCGGAAGAGGTCGGAGAAAAGGTAAAGCAGTTGATGAAGTTGGTAGAGTTGATGGTGGTGCTGTGGGTGTCTTCCTCTCGTAGGGTGTAATGTTTGTTGATCTTTCCAAATCACCCCTCGGAATGAACTTGTTGCCTCTAGGAAAACAGAACATAATGTCCATTAGTCGCCTCTCTACCCCCGCTGCGTTTGCAAAGTGCATCACCATCGACAGAAATGGAATGCTGATATTCTTTTTCTCAACTAATTTTCAAATCGATTTGTGCAATAAAGGCAAGATGGCTATATGCTTCCCTTGAATAATAGCCCACAGTAGCAAAGTAGTTCTAAATCTCACATGGGTAGTGTGGGTGCTCGGGATGATGTAGTCCGCCACAATCTGATGCCATATACGAGCTTCAGCATTCAAATCAGAGTATACAATACTAGTGGGAATAGAATTCCTCCCTTTGCTATACTCCCAAGATGTACTAGGATGGCCTATTCTCTCAAGAATGGGAGTCAGAGATACTCTTCCTTTGAAGACATCCACTTTTATCTTGGAATATTCATCTTTCTCAAGTGGAATGTAGGGGATGTTCAGAATAGCTTCTAGAGCCTGATTGGATGTATCCAACATCTTTCTCCGGAGGAAGACTGACTTCGCTTCCCAAGCTTGGTAGTTCACATAAAATTCCTGCACCATAGTCTCATTGACTTCAATGGGTTCTCGCTCGAGAAACTTCCAATGAAGCGAGGCAATCCTTTGGTGAATAGTCGCCTTGTATTGGCTTGGAATCTTCAACGGCCGCTCCCAATGAATTGCACGCTTCTCAATAGCCTCGTATTGAGAGTTGGCACTTCGGTTAACCAAGGTGTTCGGTTTATCCCCTTGGCGATTCCACCAAATATTAGTAGAGCGAGTGGTAGTTTACTCAACCGGTAAAGTAACCGGTGCCTTACCCTTTTTCCTCATCCTGAAAATACAAATAAAAGAACTTCGAGATTATAGGGCAACAATAAAGTAAATTCATTGAGGAAGCACTAACAAGGTTAAAAGAGCTTATAGAAATAGTGTGATTTACAAAAATACGGTGTGTATATTCCAATGATGCGCGCGGTTGGAACACACACACTGGCCGGATATCACGGCAATCACACCCTCAAGGCAATTCACAGTTTAAAGCTTACGACTTATTGCTCAAGTTGCAAACATAAAACAGAGAACTGCAAATAACTTCAAGCAAGCACCAAAAGGAAATTTTCAATTGTTCATCCTCAAGAAGTGGTAATCACACATACAATGTTCTTAATTGGAAGCCAAAAGATGTTTGATCAAGACATCATTAAAAGTTGAACATTTGTAGAGTGGTCACTCAATTTAAATTCCAAGATGAACAATGTCAAATGAGTCTTATACTACACAATGCATTTGCAACCAAAATTGCACATCGACAATCAAAGAAATGCATTGGTGAATTCACTTAATTACCATCAAAAGTCATAATAGAAGTTGCACAATTCATACAATATGCCTAATAAGAGATAAATTGAACACATATGATGGCCAAGTTATATGAATCAAACAAAATGTTCATTGAGGCATTTTATCGAACATGTGGTATGCAATGTGTAAGTTCATCACAATTAGGCTCAAATTTGCTCATAACCAACCCAACAATCAAACAACAACATTTTGCAATACAAAGAAACAACTGAGAAAGCAACTAATTTAATCCAAGCAACATAAAAGAAATGAAAGAAATTGCAACAATATTAACATAAATAGAAAGGAAAAGCAAGAACCTGAGATATAGAGGTTGAAAAGAACAAGAACTAGGGAGGAACAATGGCACTTCTTATAGCCACTGCGAAATCATGGCATTTGGGGTCGTCAGAAAAAGAAGCACCAGAAGAGAAAACTCACCGGTGTTGAATAGAGAAGAGAAAAAGAAAAGAAAGAAGAAAAGAAAAGAGAAGAGAAGTAAGAGAAAATGAGAGAGAAAGGTTGCCAGCGGTGGGCTGACGGCGGCGGTGGCTGGTGGCAGGGACCGGCGGAGCTGGGCAGAGAAGAGAGAGAGAGAACAGCTATGAAGAAAAGAAGAAAAGAAGAAGAGAAAAGGCTGCCTCTCAACAGGGCAGGTTGCCCTGTTAACGCCCAGAACGCGATGTGTGCGGACGCACAGGGGCCTGTGCGGACGCACAGAGAGCGTGACATGGAAGGGTGCGAACACGCACAGCGTGCGATCGCCACGACCAGAGAGATTGCATAAAGACGTGCGGATGGACAAAGATGTGCAACCGCACAGACAGGCTCTCTCTCTCTCTTTTTTTTTAACACTTGAGGACAGAATCATGTGTGCATGCGCACACAGGTCCGTGCGCACGCACAGAGGCCAAAAATTGGGGAGGTTGAGCACGTGCACAAGCTGTTCCCTTGCTCCCACCAGAGGGGTCTGCAATTGATGTGTGGGTGCACACGTCTGTGCGGTCGCACAGATGAAGTATGAGAGGGGATGTGTGCGTACGCACGCGGCTGTGCGCATGCACAAATCAGAGAAAACAGGGCAGCGCGCACGTACAAGCTGTGCTGGTGCTGCGACCAGAGGGCATATTAAGATGCGTGCGAACGCACACAAGCTTGTGCGTCTGCACAGTTGTTGAAAAACACAGTTTTGTGCGCACGCACAGCTTGGTGCATACGCACAGATGCCCTGTTTCAGAAAATTCTTTTCTCTTCAAAACTAAGGTTCCTACCCTTAGCATATCAACACACCAACCCCAAATCATTCAAACAAGCACAATTTCATGGTCCACAAGTAATTTAACTTATTCAAATCAAAATCATCAAACCAAACCTAAGCTACCCATTATACCACAAGAAAGCAAATAATTCAAAAGGCTATAAAAAAGAGATAAAATTGGAACAATGTTACCATGGTGGGGTGTCTCCCACCAAGCACTTTGGTTTAGAGTTCTAAGTTGGACTTGCATGGCTTCATTGGTCACTTGGAAACTTCACCAAGGAGGAAAATCTCCAACTCCTTGGCATTCTTGGGTTGAGTGTGATCCTTTGAATTCAACTTCATGGCAACATCCTCTTCTTCTTGCTCATTGCCATCCTTAATCACTTGATCTTCAACGATGTCACACCCAAAAATAGAATAAGCTTCAAGAACGGGCTTGTTAGACTCCTCCAAAGTGAACTTGACTAACTCGCCATCCGACTCAAAAGAATAGACTCCCAAATGTGCATCTAGCTTGAAGCGGGCCATCTTTAAGAATGGCCTTCCATGGAGTATGGACGATGGCTTGTTAGAGTCAATGGGAGGAGTCTCCAAAATGTGAAAATCAACTGGAAAGAGCAATCTTTGAATATTATCTAGCACATTCTCTGTAATCCCCACAACTGACACAATACTTTTATCGGCTAGCACAAACCTTGCCCCGGACCTCTTTAGGGGTGACAAATTCAATCTTTCATAAATAGGGAGTGGCATAATACTTACACACGCTCCCAAATTATACATACAGTCCATGAACTTCATCCCACCAATCAAACAAGTAACCAAACATGGGCCGGGATCATTGTATTTTTCAGGAAGTAAATAAGAGATAGAATCATCTACCAGCTTTTTGTTGAGGTTTCCAAGCTTGTCTTTGTGAGTGCAAACATCTTTAAGGAACTTGGCATATTTTGGCACTTGTTGAATGGCTTGGAAGAGGGAGACGGTGACTTCAACCTTCTTAAAAACTTCCACCATAGTGGGATCAAGCTCTTCTTGTTTCTTGGCCTTCTTGGCTAAGGTTGGGAATGGAATGGGCAAAGGCTTTTCAAGCAAGGTCTTTCTCTTTGACTCCTTGACCTTGGGTGGTTCTTCCTCACTTTTGGCAACACTTTTTTCTTCATCCCTCGTCGCTTCCACTTCATCTCCTACCTCTTCAGTGTTTGTCTCCTCACTCAACTCTGTAGGTATAGAAACATTCTTATCCAATTTAGTGCCGCTCCTAAGGGCAATGGTGTTGATGCTACCCTTAGGGTTGGGTTGAGGCTGGGAGGGTAAACTACTCGAGGTTGAAGCTTGTTGGGTGTTTTGTGCGGTTTGAGGAGGGAGAGTTAAACGGGAAAGGGCTTCGGCTATCGTAGCCATATATGCCTCTTGTTTCTTATGGAACTCTCGTTGCTCTTGCATGAAGGTATGAATTGTGTCATTCATGTGAGGTTGATTGGAGGGAAGGGCTTGGTTAACTTGAGGAGGGCTAGACCTACTATGTGGGTGTAGGTACTTCCCTTGAGGTTGAGATTGTGGAGGTTGTTGGTAGGGTTGTTGGTATTATGGTTGACCTTGGAGTTGTTGATGGTAGTAGACTTGAGCGTTTTGGTTGGGTTGAGCTTGAGGAGCTTGGTTCCACCTTTGATTTGAATTATCCCTCCACCATTAGTTTTGATTGCCTCCATGTTGGTAGGATCCTTGGTTGTAATTGGGTCTTTGTTGATAAGGGTTGGCTACCGCCAATGTAGTGTCCTCTTGGAGTTGAGGGCACTCATCGGTGTAATGAGTGTTACAAGCACAAACACCACATATCCTTGATGGTCCTTCGATCCTTGGAGATTGAGGTGGAGCATTTATCAAAGCTTGAGAAATTTGTTTCCCTTGGGTGATTTGTCTCAACAAGATTGTCATCTCACCGAGGGTCTTGGTCAAAATGGCATCCCCGGAGGGAGAAACTTTACTCAAAGCTTTTGGTTGTGGACTCCTTGCCCTTGAGTGCTGAGTTAAGTCTGCCAAGTCTGATATAACTTCCCATGCTTCTGCAGCGGTCTTGTTTTTGGTCAATGATCCTCCACTCGCGGCATCTAGGAGAAGCTTATCTTGGTGGTGCATTCCTTGACAGAAATAACTGATAAGAACCAACTCATCAATCCGGTGGTGAGGGCAAGCCTCCAGCAACTTCTTGAATGTCTCCCAGTATTCATACAAAGTCTCACCATCTCGTTGCACAATGCAAGAGATCTCTCTTCACAGCTTGTCTATTTTCTGAGGATGGTAGAACTTTTCCAAAAATTCTTTACGCAACAAGTCCCAATTGGATCTAACTTCACCAGATTGAGTATAAAACCACTCCTTTGCTTTTCCCTCCAAAGAGAAAGGGAAAGCGAAGACCAACACTGCGTCTTCATCCGCCCCATTTCTTCTCGCAGTTGCACATGCAACTTGGAAATCCTTTAGATGCTTCAGAGGATCTTCCCCAGGTAGTCCATTATATTTGGGAAGCAAGTTTATCATGCCAGACTTGAGCTCAAAATTTGGATCTAAAGCTGGATACAAAATTTGAAGTGGTTGCAAGTCAAGATCAGGAGCTCCGGCCTCCTTCAGGGTGATTCTTCCTGCCATGACGGTGTCACCTGAGTCACTCAAAGAGAATTCAGTACTCCCCACAGATGAATATAGAGTCTCCTCGTTGATTGGAGAATGATGGTCACAGATGGTTGGTGATAGTTACTCCTCAAGGGAACCCGATTTACTATTCACAAAAGCTAGCCGGCACCGAACTTGCCTTATATGAGTTAAAGTTCTTTCGATTTCTGGATCAAAAGTGGCCAAGCTCGGGTCTGGAAGCGACCGTGTCATTTAACTGAGGAGGCAATAAAACCATGCAATTATGAAAGGAAAAATAAAATTAGGTAAGTAAACAAGAACTAACTTAACAATCAACGGCTACTAAGACTAACTAAAGAGAAAAGTAGTATCTACAATTAATGCCAAGTAGCAAATCAAAAAAAGTATTTACACTATTCACATATTTACAACAACCAAAATTGTAGCACTCATTGCACTTAAAGTGAACTCCCTGGCAACGGCGCCAAAATTTGACGGAAGCCCCAAATGCATGGGTTAGGAACTTGATTATCCAAAATGGAATTGACGTTGTAAGTATAGTCATAACCCAACAAGTTGGCCATCAATTAAATTGGAAACTCACAATATGTGTCACAATTCAAAACTAATTCAAAACCGAGAGTATTTGACTCTCAAGTCGTCTCCCAAGGAGTACTTTAAAACAATGAGTGTGCAAATCTGGTTGTAGTGATCAAGGGGTTATCAATGAAGAAATGAATATATAAAGCAATAAAATAACATGCAAAATTGTAATGATTGAACTAATGAAGAAATTAAAGAACCGACTATATAATATAAACAAGTAAAGTATAAAAGAGATTAACATAGAAGTGTATGAAAGATTGAAAGCATAAAAAGAGTCTTGGCTTGGAGTGAGCTAAGGGTCCTTTCCTTGTTGGAACCACAACTATGACAATCATGATAGATTAGTCTCACTTGATCAACCCTCACATCGGAAATTAAGTTAAATGAGCATACGTGTTCTCAACCCACAAATCCTAAATTGCTTGCTAATTGCCTTAGCAACAAATTAGCGTTAGTGGGAACAAGAACAATTAACAATCCAAGGATTGAAACTGAATGTTGGACATTCCAACTCTAGGAACCCAATTTCTCACTTTACCCAAGCCAAGAGCCAAAAATTTAGCCTAAAATCATGTTTGACATTTTGTCAAACACTTGGTGGGCAAAAACCTTAAACATGGAGAAAATGAGAAAATGCTTGAAACTAAAAGCAACAATTGATCTCAATCAACAAGAATAACATAAGAAAGCATGAACAAACATCAAACATCAAATTTATCAACAAGAAATTGAAATTGCAAGAGAGAAGAAAAATTGAACTATAACTTGAATTAGAAGAAAGAGTAATGACAATTGATGCCAGGGCATCATAGCCTATTTTCTATGCTTTTTCACTAGATTTTGGTTTAGTTTTCATACAAATTTTGTTGATAAAGGAGCAAAAGAATAAAAAATCTCTGCATGAATCAAATCTCAAGCATAGGTGAATTTTAGTTAATATACAGGGTAAATATGCTGGAATAGATCACACTAAGTGAAGTCATGATTTTGAGCATTATTAGCATACTTAGTATAGTAGATATTATCTTGTATATTACTTTGATACACCTATTTATTTGTTGATAGGCAAAACAGAAGCAGAGAAGCAGGGGAAAGCAGAGTTGGAGAGCCAACTTTAGTGGCAACGTTGGAGTAAACGTTGGCAATGAACCAACGCTGTATGAAAAAAAATGAAGAAGGAACGTTGGAGGGAACGTTGGTGATCCAACGTTACCCCCAACGTGCGCGACAAGAGGCCTGGAAAAATCGATAGCCACGCGTACGCATGCTCCACGCATACGCGTGAGAAGTGCAAAATCAGAGGCCATGCGTATGCGTCACTCACGCGTACGCGTGAAAAGAAGAAAAATTGACAAGCCATGCGTACACCTCACCCATGCGTACGCGTGAGAAGTGAAGAATTGACAAGGCACGTGTGCGCGTCGTCCACGCACATGCATGGGTAGAACGTTGGCCCAGCAACGCTATCTTCAACGTTGATCTCAACGTTAAAGAAACAAGGGTCACACGTACGCATCACCCACGCGTACGCGTGACTAGAAAAACATTGGAGGGAACGTTTGCATGCCAACGTTGACGCAAACGCAGAAGATAGAGTCGGGGAGCAATTTTTAACGCTGCAACATTACTAAAGGCCCTAATACACCCCTGAATCATCCAAGCAAGCTGAGCCCATGAAACATCACTCAATCCAAGGCACAAGAAGCATCTAGATTAAGAAATTTTAATTCATTTTGTAATTTGTATTTTCATCTTTGTAAGCCTATATATAGGCAGTAGCTGGATTGGAGGACTCATTCTGGATTGGAAGGGAGTCCAGAATCATGCATCCACATCCCCTGACACACACCTTTCATGCACTTTTGTTTCTTTTCTTTTCTTTTCTTTTCTGTTTTTCTTATAGTTTAATTCTAGTTTGTAATTTCCATTATGAATTTAAAGTTTCCATTTCTGTTTGAATTCTAATTCTTCTTCCTCAATTTTCTGCATTTTATTTCTTCTATGTTAGAATAGAGCAATGAACTAAACTAACTCTTTTCGTTGGGTTAGAGAGCTCTATTGTTATTTAATGGATCAATTGTAATTTTCATCATCCTTTCTCTGTCTTTTCTCTTGGTCTTACTAAAAAGCTTTCGATCATAATTCAATTGAACAATTGTCTCGATAGAGAAATTGTTCATAATTGGATTTCCTCGGAACCTTGACAGAGGAATAAGGAAATCATGCTAGAAATGCTTTCTCACATTGGATTAGGTTGGGGGTTGGATGGATATTGTGGCATTTAATCCTACCAATACTTTGATCTATGAATGTGTGTGGTATAATCAGTGACCAAGCTTCATCTCTTCCCATGAACAATTAAACCAAGACATTGGGAAATTGTTCAAGCTTAGAGAGATTGGTGAGCCAAGACATTGGGATCCAATCACTTAAAATTGCCAAGAAGATCAATGAATGCATTGATTGAGGAAGAGATGAGGATGAACTTGATCCGGAGAATTGCAATATCTCTTGATCCCAATGTTCATTTTATTTTTCTTCTTTTACTTTCTGTCATTTATTTCCAGCACTTTACATTTATGTCAATTTACTTCTCTGCACTTTATTTGCTTTCCTTTACTTTTCTATTATTTATATTCCTGCTGCTTATCACTTGAATCTGCTCGTCTAACTAGGAAAATCAATTAACTAATGATTACTTAATCCGTTAATCCTCGTGGGATCGACCTCACTCTTTTGTGAGTTTTATTACTTGATACGACCCGGTGCACTTGTCGGTAGTTATTGCGTAGAAATCTATTTTCCTACGAATCAACAATGTAACTATAAAGAGTAATAACAAGAGAATACTTACAATGAAAGCTAGCAAAATCCAAGATCAAAAATGGAAATGGCACTTGAATGTAAAACCCTAATATAAACCCTAATAGAGATGATGAAAAACTTAGAGAAAAACTAAACTAAAAGCTTCCTACCACTACTCCTAAACTATACTAATGATATATATGTTATGTCCCTCCTTTTCCCTCCAATATGAGCTAGAAGACTTCAGAAATGGGCCTCTAAAGCCCCCAAATCGCGAGTCACGTGCTCTTTTAATGAAGCCATGTGCGGACGCACAGATGCATGCGTCTGCACACCTTGTGAAAATTCCGTCCTGTGTGTACGCACAAGTAGCCGTGCACACGCACACTAGGCGATGCTTGAATGGACGCGCGACGCGCTCGAAGCAATCCACGCGCTCTGATTGGGCAGCTGTGCGTACGCACAAGCAGTCGTACGCACGCACACGTCTCTGAACTCATCTCCTTTGATTCTTCATGTTTCCTCCACTTTGCATGCTCTTCTTCCATTTTCTCCAACCCATTCCTACTTTATACACCTGAAATCACTCACAAACAACATCAAGGCATCGAATGGAAGGCAAATGAAATAAAATAGATTAAATTAGGCACAAAAGAGCATATTTTCATAATCAAGCGTAATTTGAGACAGAAGTTCAAAAGCATTCTATTCAAGGGAATAAGTGCAAGTTTATATGATGAAAATCCATTCAATTCTAACAAAAAATCATCATCAAATATGGATTCATCGGTTAGCAAAGTCTGCTCACTTCTTGCCTGTTCAGATGAACTATATCTTGGAAGAGTTAGCCCGTTTGTATATCAATGGGATTGTAAGATTGCAAGGTATGCCTACAACTATAGTTTTTGACAGAGATCCTCGTTTCACTTTAAGATTTTTGGGAGTATTTCAGAGAGCATTCAAGACTCAATTGAGCCTAAGCACTACGTACCATCCTCAAACTAATGGTCAACCAGAGAGGATGATACCAACCCAAGAAAATATGTTGAGGGCTTGTATGCTGGACCAACCAGCAAGCTGGAATCGTTATATGCTGCTTGTGGAGTTTGCGTACAATAACAGTTACCAAACAAGCATCGGAATAGCTCCGTAGGAGGCTCTTTATGGAAGAAAGTGCCAATCTTCATTACGTTAGTATGAAGGTGGAGAATTAACTCTATTGGGGTCTGAGTTAGTAGCTGAAACCACAAAACATATTAAGAAAATCCGAAACAGAATTCTCACTGCTCAGAGTCCCCAGAAAAGCTCGCCTATCAGAGATGGAAACCATTAGAATTCGACGAAAGTAATCATGTATTCTTAAGGGTTATTCCAACAGCAGGAGTGGGTAAAGCGATCAAGACAAAGAAATTGAATCCTCGTTATATCGGTCCATTTCAGATTCTGAAGAGAATTAGGCCACTGGCATATCAAATAGCTCTACCACCGCATCTTTCGAACCTGCACGATGTATTTCATGTTTCGCAACTTTGGAAGTACATTTCTGATGCCAGTCATGTCTTAAAACCCGAATCACTTCAATTGAGGGTGGATTTGACGCTTCAAGTGACTTCGGTCCGAATTGATGATACCAGTGTTAAGAGACTGCGCGGGAAGGAAGTCTCATTGGTAAAAGTTACGTGGAGTCGGGCTGGAATTGAAGAACACACTTGAGAGCTTGAATCAGAAAAAAGACAAGACTACTCGCACCTATTTTCAGATAAGTGAATCTGAATTTTAGGACAAAATTCCTAATTAGTTGGGTATTATGTAAACTATGAGAAATCAATAAATAATTAGCTAATAAATTAATTATTATTTAAAAAATTAAGACATTAAATTTTATAGTTTAGAGAAGTAGAAATAATAAAAAATACAAATTTTAACATAAATTTTAAAGATTTTGGCCTAAAACCGGGCCAACGAGCCAAACCGATTGGACCGGATCCATACTGGGCCCATGGCCCAACATATAAACACAAAAACTCAGCGATTCTCCCCTTCATTATTGCCTTTCATGCTGAAGCAAAAGGGGAGCCACATCAAACCTTAACCCATTTCTATCAACCATAACTTTCAATCCGGATCTCCGATTGAGGAGCTGTCAGTGGCCATGTGTTCGTGATCCTTAGTTAATGGGCGTTGAAAAATTTAATGTTTTGGTATTTTAGGGTTGAATTAGCTTGAGAAAATTGTTAGATTTTTTCCAATTAATCCATGAATATGGTAAAAAAAACTATTAAACCTTTGTGAATTATTAGAATTTGTAACCCTATGTTAATTATGGTGATGTTATATGAATTAGATTGCGTTTCATGTTGAATTAGAGTCCAATTGGTGGTTTGGAGTAAAATTCTGGTGTTTGAGCTTGGAGAATTGACATTTGGAGATTTGGGGCTTGTGGAGGAAAGGTTTAGAGGTGTTCCGGGATTAGGAAAGAATCGGCTAAGGTATAGTTTTGATTTCTCGTAATTAATATATAATGTTGCATGAAAACTTAGGCTTGTTGCCTTAAGATAGGCTAGAATGTTTGAATGGTTGGCTTTGATGAAATTGAGGCATATGTATGTAACGAATTTGATAATAAAATGGTTGGACTTGATGTAATTATTGTTTATCTGTAGGTATGAGATGAGTATGATGTTGAATTGATTTGTATTTATGAAATTATTGTGTTTGATGGGATTTGTGGTAAGAAATTGATGAATTTATATGTTAGTATATTGTGGAGTGATTGAAAATTATATGAACATGATTTAGGAACTTTTTGGGGCTGTTTTGGTTATGAAACAATTGGTTTTGAATTGAGAATTTTGGAAAATTGGAGGTTTAGTGTTTTTGGAAAAAAATTTATTTTTGGACCAACTTCGACAGGCCATAATCTAGCTTCCAGAACCCCAAATCTTGTAAAATTTGCTTTAAATAACAATTGGATTCCTGAAGTTTATGACGTTTAAAGAACAAACTAAAAATAATTTTTAACAAAAAAGTTATGCGCGTTCAAAATTTGGGCCTAAAAACAGGATTCTGCAAAAAGTGTTAAAAACCAGGAAATCTGGTATGCTTACATACGCACGCTATCGTGCGCACGCATGGACCAAAGCAAAGTGGAGACTCGTGCGTATGCACGAGAGGTGTGCGTACGCACACTTGGGATTTTGCAAGTTGTCTGTGATGACAAGTCATCATATGCTAGCTTTTCAAGCAAATTTCACTTATTTCATTAGGTTTTATGCACTTTCTTGCATTGTAAGTTAGTAATTTGGAGTGGAATAGCATGGTTTCTTTGAATCAATCAACCACCCTTTAATTGACACAAAATCATGAAGTTTAAGCTAAAATTAATTGGTTTTTAAATGAATTTTAAGCTTTGTGAATGTTGTGATACTTTGATTGGTTGTTTTGATTTTTTGAAGGTGAAGAAAAGAAAAAAAAAAAAAGAAAAGCGTGCCCAAAGGAAACAAAAAGTGTATCCAAAGAAAGAAAGAAAGCATAGGCCCAAGGAAGAAAAGCGTGGCTCAAAACAAGGAGCAAGAGCACAAAGCTCTTGCGAAGAGCTTTACTTCAAAAATCAAAGGCCAAGCTCTTGCCAAGAGCCTAGAGCTCTTGCCAAGAGCTTAATCAAGTGCTACAAGGAAGAAGGAATCAAGGCAAACTCAAAGCAAAGCTCTTGCCAAGAGCTTTCCCCAAGAGCTTTTTCGGACTTGCCTCAAGGAAATTCAAGAAAAAATAGTTTGCCAATGCACTCCACAAGTTTCGACTTGAACCTTGCACCTGAAGGATAACAAGAAGGCGCTACTCCAAGGGGGCAAGGGCGCTCAGTTGCTCTACTTAACTGAGCGCTACTTTATATTGCTAGGTATAAAGAAAATTGGCTCCACAAAATGCATTCACTGGGAATCGAAGTGGGAGCCTCACTCAAACAAAAGGAGCGCTGCACTCTTCATGAACTTGCAACCAATTTTGCCTCCACCATGGTTCGAGCTTGGGACCTCACCAAGGATGAAGAGAAAGCTCTTGCCAAGAGCTTAGAGCTCTTGCAAAGAGCTTTACTTCCTTGTAACAATAAGAAAGGCGCGCACACTTTGGCAAGGAAGGGAACCAAAGCTCTTGGCCAAAGCTCTTGCCAAGAGCCGAGCTTTCCCCTGGGAGGTGCACATGGGCCAAAAATTCATCAAAAATCCAAATTAATTTATTTCTTCACCAAATTTTAGAGCCCACCCAAATTCTTAGATTCAAATTAGGAAGTGTATAAATAGGTGTTATTTTGATTTAGAAAGGACCCTTTTTCTTCTTTTAGAATTTTCACTTGTAATTTTAAGAGTTTTTTTTTTTTTTTACTTTGGATCTCTGAGTTCTAGTTGGAGAATTGGGAAGGAGAATTGATCTCTCTTCTTCCTTGTTCTTGCTTCTAAATTTTTTACTCTTTGTTTTGGATCTTGGGTGGAGAACTGAAGAAATTATGTTTCAATCTCTCCTTGGGATCCCTCTCTGTTTAATTGTCTGCATAATTCAAGAAATTGTGCTTTTGGATTTGAATTCTATTTACTGCTTTCTTCTCTACTTCTCCTGCAATTTACTTTTCTACTTCTCTTGCAATTATTCTTGGTTGGATCAAGGAAGGATTGAGATCTAGACTTGTTCTCTAGTCTCTTCTAACCCTGAGATCTTTGACTTCTCTTGAACCATTGCAATTGAGCCACATTTTGCTATCTGTTTGGATTTTCAAGCAATTGTTCTCTTCTGTTTAGATCTGTTGCAATTTTATTTCATATTCCACTTATTTGTTTAATATCATTTTAATTTCTCTTGTTTAATTTCTGCAATCCCAACTCCCAAATCCTTTTATAATTCAAGCAATTTACATTTCTTGCACTTTAAGCTTCAGATATTTACATTTCTTGCAATCTAAGTTTCTGCAATTTATATTACTTGCACTTTAAGATTCAACTTCTTTACTTCCTTTGCTCTTTAATTTACTGTAATTCTTCCCTTTCCCTTTACAATTCATGCAATTTAGCTTCTGTCAGTTACAAACCACTCAAATCAACTCTTGTTCGCTTGACTAAATCAACCACTAAACTAAAATTGCTCAATCCTTCAATCCCTGTGGGATCGACCTCACTCACGTGAGTTATTATTACTTGATGTGACCTGGTACACTTTCCGGTGAGTTTAGGTGTTGGAATTCCATTTCCAACACATCAAGTTTTTGGCGTCGTTGCCGGGGATTGATTAGATTGACAATGATTAAGTGAAGTGGAGATCTAGATCAAACATTTTTTCTTTTCTATTTCTTTACTTTTTAACTAACACACTAACTGTTTGAATTTTTGCTTAAGCTAACTAAAATTTCACTCCAGCAATGGATTGAAGTGTTACTGCTTTTCTGATTTTGTGTGATTTTTATGTTTTGTTTGTATGTCAGGGACAAGGGGAGCTATACCCACCTTTTGTGAACAAGACGAAAGAACCATAAGGAGATTAAGAAGATCTAAAAGAGGGAAAGGCATTGTTGGAAAAGAGGATTCAGAAGAAGAGTTCCAAGATATGGAGGAACACTCAACCAACCCAATAAATCCACCAGGAGGAGCAGCCAATAACAACAACAATCCACCACAGAGAAGAGTTTTGGCTTCCTACACATTTGCAAATCCTAGACATTGTGGGAGTAGCATTCTTACCCCAAATGTTAATGCAAATAACTTTGAACTAAAGCCACAACTCATCACCTTAGTCCAAAACAACTGCTCTTATGGAGGAGGACCACTTGAAGATCCGAACCAACACTTGTCTACTTTCTTGAGAATCTGTGACACTGTCAAAACTAATGGTGTGCATCCTGACAGCTACAAGCTACTGTTATTTCCATTTTCTCTCAGAGACAAAGCTACTCAATGGTTGGAGTCCTTTCCAAGGGACAGCATCAACAATTGGGATGATCTAGTGAGTAAGTTCTTTGCCAAATTTTACCCACCTCAAAGGATCATTAGGTTGAAGACTGAAGTACAAACATTCACACAAATGGACACTGAACCCATCTATGAGGCATGGGAGAGATACAAGGCTCTAATCAGGAAGTGCCCTCCTGAAATGTTCAATGAATGGGACAGGTTACAGAATTTTTATGAAGGCTTGACATTGAAATCTCAGGAGGCATTGGATCATTCAGCTGGAGGCTCTTTACAGCTCATGAAAACTGCAAAGGAGGCCCAAAATCTCATTGATATGGTGGCTAACAACCAGTATTTCTTTGCTCACAAAAGACAACGCCAACCATCACAAAGGAAATGAGTAATGGAGTTGGAAGGAGTGGACTCAATCCTAGCTCAAAACAAAATGATGCAGCAGCAAATTCAACAACAATTTGAGCAAATGACAAAAAGGATTGATAGCCTCCAAGTTGCAGCAGTCAACACAAGCCAACCATCAACCACATGGGGGAAAGGTGAAGAAGCCTGTGAAGACCAACAACAAGAACAAGTCCAATATATGCATAACCAAAATTCTGGGCCAAATGAGGTTTATGGTGACACTTATAACCCCTCATGGAAGAACCACCCCAACCTCAAATGGGGAGACAATCAGAATCAAACTCAACAACCATGGCAAAGGACTTCAAATCAAAACAGTTGGAAAAACACAAACCACAACAACCAAAACACATACAGAAAACCACAAAATACTTACCCCAACTCTAACCATCATCCATCCAATAACCAAGCCACCAATCAAAACACTTACCCTCAACCCTCAACACCCCATAATCAACCAATCTCACAAGACTCTCAGAGGATCACCAACTTGGAGATCTTAATGGAGAAAATGATGAAGCACCAAGAGATGACAACAAAGAACCAGGAGGCTTCCATGAAGAATATAGAGAGGCAGATTGGGCAGCTTTCCAAGCAAATTTCCATTGAGAGACCATCAAGCTCATTGCCAAGCGACACCATCCCTAATCCAAAAGAGGAGTGCAAAGCTATACAGCTAAGGAGTGGAAAGATCTTGGTGAAAGATGAAGAAGCAACCAAGAAGCCTAAGGAAAGCAACAAAGAACCAACAGAGAAAAAGGAAGCCAGCAACAAGGATGTGACAACAAGCAAGCAAACTCAAAATCAAGCTCAAGAAAAGGAAGATCAGCTACAAATTTCAAGAAAAGGGAAGGAAGCAATTGAAGAACTAACCAAGGATCATAGGCAAGGAGTGAACTTCACACCTCCATTGCCATATCCCCAAAGGTTCAACAAGGAGACTAAGGACCAACACTTCCCTAAATTTCTTGAAGTCTTCAAGAAATTGGAGATCAACATACCCCTAGCTGAGGCACATGAGCAAATACCCCTATATGCTAAGTTTTTAAAGGAGCTTATAAACAATAAGAGAAGCTGGCAAGAAAAGAAGACCATTATGCTCATTGAAGAATGTAGCGCCGTGATCCAAAGGGGCATCCCACCAAAGCTCAAAGACCCAGGGAGTTTTGTGGTTTCATGCACCATAGGCAAGATGACATTGGAAAATGCCCTATGCAATTTAGGTGCCAGCATCAACCTGATGCCTCTCTCAATGATGAGAAAGCTTGTTATAGAAGAAATCAAACCTACTAGGATGTCACTAGTGATGGATGATAGATCAATCAAGACACCCAATGGAATTGTGGAAAATTTACTAGTGAAGGTTGGAGAGTTTATTTTCCCTGCAGACTTTGTAGTCTTAGACTCAGATGGGGATGAAGGTGATTCCATTATACTTGGAAGACCATTCTTGGCCACAGCTAGGGCCATTATAGATGTAGAGCAAGGAGGGCTGACCCTCAGAATGTATGATGAAAGCATCACTCTGAATGTATTTCTAGAAACACAACACATTGAAGAACAGAGAAGCTGCATGGAGACTAATAAAGGAGACTTGCAATGGAAGGAGAAAACAAACAAGACAATCATTGATTACCTTCCGGGGCAAGAAACAAATAATACAGCAGGGCAAAAAGAGAATAAAATTGTGCAGAGTGATAGAGAGAAGCAAGAAGAAATTGAAATGTTAACTGCTGGAAAAGAAAGCCCAGAGATGCAATCCATTGCCAAAAAGGGAGAAGGACCCACACACAGAAAGAAGAAAAGCAAGAAAAGGGTTAAAAAGGGGTGAAAGAACAAAAAGATCCCAACTGAGGGATTCTAAAAAGGGGATAAAGTGTAATTAGTCTACCAACAACTGGGGGCAAGCCAACAAGCTGATGACTACTATACTGTCAGCAAAATACTCTCACTAGAGCATTCTGAAATTGAGCATCAAGGCACTAAAAGGAAGATCACAATGAGGGGGAGACAAGCTGAGACACTACAGTCATCAACCACCCTAATGAGGGGCCAATGTCAAGCTAGTGACAATAAAGAAGCGCTTGTTGGGAGGCAACCCAACCTGAGGTAGTTTTCTTTTCATAGCTATTTTAATAAAAAGGTTAATTAGCTTTATCTATATTGCAAGAAGCTAAGTTTGGTGTTGCACACCAAAACAATCTAAAGGAGAATGAAGGATTCTAAGTTTGGTGTTCCACCAAAATCTCATCGTAAAACATATTCTCACCTTCTGCATAATGCTAGCTTCAAGCATTTAGATAAACTAGTTAATCATTCTGTTGTTTCCTAGTTTTTAGTTCTATTACCTTTAGCAAGACAGAAGGGTCTTACATATGGTTAGTTTGTTGCATAAGAAGCATTAGCAAAGGGACTAAGTTTGGTGTTCACACACCAAAGTAAGTTCAAAAGCCCACGAATAAGCTTTGCATACTAACCAGTTGCCTTAAGGGCTTGAGAAGCAAGCAACTTTTGAGACTCATGCAGGAATATGGCCAACATTTGAAGACAATCTGCATTATGACTCAAAAGGGACACAATAGAAGGAAGAATGAAAAGCTGCAACCCAACAGGTTGTATTTACACTTGATCTTTATTGTTGTGAAATGTTTCAATTTAGAGATTCCTTCATGTCTGGCTAAAGTGTTCATTTAGTTGCAAGTGAGAATTTTTGCTGAAGAAAGTAATCTGCATAATAAGCGTCATCCCTCACTATCTTAGATTTTGTTTTGTTCCCCTGCTGCTTGAATAAAAGAAAAAATGGTTGATTTAGAAAAGTAATTGTTCAATGTTGCAAAATTTAGAATGAAAGTTAGTGGTGGTATGTGTTTGATTAAATTGTTAGCTCATAAAATAAATGCTGCATAATGACATGTTCCTTGAAGCCTAAGCTAGTTTGCTGCTATAATCTTTCAATTAATGAAAGTCCCATGAGAATGAATCAAAAAAAAAAAAAAAGAGAAAAAGAAAAAGAAAAGCCAAGAATTGGCAAAGAAACAAACAATAAGGCTAGACACCAATAGCTTGGACCCTAGGACACATGCCTGTGGTGTTTTTGTTACTAAGATATGCTTGGACAAGTAGGTTCTAAGGAGTATTTCAAAACTTGGCCACTTAGATCAACTGATTTGGGATTGCCAACTGAAAGTCCACAATAAAGAGCAACCTAGCTACAAAACATTTAGTAATCCAAAGAGATGCTGGGCATCAATGATCGTACGAAGAAAATGTGAGCCATGTGTCTGTGGTGAAGAAATATTGAGCAAAACTAAGCCAAAGGCTGCTGCAACATTTGCCACCAAGCCTTCAATGAACATTAAGCTCTAAGCACAAATAAGGAAGGAAAAGCTAGCAAGGGATTAAGCAAAAAGTAAAGCATTATAGCAGCAACCTTAGTGAATCTTTGAGGAAACATATCTTATGTAACAACAAGTAATAAATGAGCTATCATTGTCTGCATAAAACCCCATGAACCAAGTTCAACTATCTGCTAAATAAGAACATGCATACTTCTCTGTTTCAACACATTTTCTCTTATGATTAGTGCTTGCTTGGGGACAAGCAAGTTTTAAGTTTGGTGTTGTGATGACAAGTCATCATATGCTAGCTTTTCAAGCAAATTTCACTTGTTTCATTAGGTTTTATGCACTTTCTTGCATTGTAAGTTAGTAATTTGGAGTGGAATTGCATGGTTTTTTTTTTGAATCAATCAACCACCCTTTAAATGACACAAAATCATGAAGTTTAAGCTAAAATTAATTGGTTTTTAAATGAATTTTAAGCTTTGTGAATTTTGTGATACTTTGATTGGTTGTTTTGATTTTTTGTAGGTGAAGAAAAGAAAAAATAAGAAAAGCGTGCCCAAAGGAAACAAAAAGTGTAGCCAAAGAAAGAAAGAAAGCATAGGCCCAAGGAAGAAAAGCGTGGCTCAAAACAAGGAGCAAGAGCACAAAGCTCTTGCCAAGAGCTTAGAGCTCTTGTGAAGAGCTTTACTTCAAAAATCAAAGGCCAAGCTCTTGCCAAGAGCTTAATCAAGTGCTACAAGGAAGAAGGAAGGAAGGCAAACTCAAAGCAAAGCTCTTGCCAAGAGCTTTTTCGGGCTTGCCTCAAGGAAATTCAAGAAAAAATAGTTTGCCAATGCACTCCACAAGTTTCGAACTCAAGACCAAGGGGAGGGGGCAGCGCTACCTCACAAAGGAAAATAAGCCAAAATTGGCCAAAATGCATCCCCCAAGACTTGAACCTTGCACCTGAAGGATAAGAAGAAGGTGCTACTCCAAGGGGGCAAGGGTGCTCAGTTGCTCTACTTAACTGAGCGCTACTTTATATTGCTAGGCATAAAGAAAATTGGCTCCATAAAATACATTCACTGGGAATCGAAATGGGAGCCTCACTCAAACAAAAGGAGCGCTGCACTCTTCATGAACTTGCAACCAATTTTGCCTCCACCATGGTTCGAGCTTGGGACCTCACCAAGGATGAGGAGAAAGCTCTTGCCAAGAGCTTAGAGCTCTAGCAAAGAGCTTAGAGCTCTTGCAAAGAGCTTTACTTCCTTGTAACAATAAGAAAGGCGCCCACACTTTGGCAAGGAAGGGAACCAAAGCTCTTGGCCAAAGCTCTTGCCAAGAGTCGAGCTTTCCCCTGGGAGGTGCACATGGGCCAAAAATTCATCAAAAATCCAAATTAATTCATTTCTTCACCAAATTTTAGAGCCCACCCAAATTCTTAGATTCAAATTAGGAAGTGTATAAATAGGTGTTATTTTGATTTAGAAAGGACCCTTTTTCTTCTTTTAGAATTTTCACTTGTAATTTTAAGAGTTTTTTTTTTTTTTACTTTGGATCTCTAAGTTCTAGTTGGAGAATTGGGAAGGAGAATTGATCTCTCTTCTTCCTTGTTCTTGCTTCTACATTTTTTACTCTTTGTTTTGGATCTTGGGTGGAGAATTGATGAAATTATGTTTCAATCTCTCCTTGGGATCCCTCTCTATTTAATTGTCTGCATAATTCAAGAAATTGTGCTTTTTGATTTGAATTCTATTTACTGCTTTCTTCTCTACTTCTCCTGCAATTTACTTTTCTACTTCTCTTGCAATTATTCTTGGTTGGATCAAGGAAGGATTGAGATCTAGACTTGTTCTCTAGTCTCTTCTAATCCTAAGATCTTTGACTTCTCTTGAACCATTGCAATTGAGCCACATTTTGCTATCTGTTTGGATTTTCAAGCAATTGTTCTCTTCTGTTTAGATCTGTTGCAATTTTATTTCATATTCCATTTATTTGTTTAATGTCATTTTAATTTCTCTTGTTTAATTTCTGCAATCCCAACTCCCAAATCCTTTTATAATTCAAGCAATTTACATTTCTTGCACTTTAAGCTTCAGACATTTACATTTCTTGCAATCTAAGTTTCTGCAATTTATATTACTTGCACTTTAAGATTCAGCTTCTTTACTTCCTTTGCTCTTTAATTTATTGCAATTCTTCCCTTTCTCTTTACAATTCATGCAATTTAGCTTCTGTCAGTTACAAACCACTCAAATCAACTCTTGTTTGCTTGACTAAATCAACCACTAAACTAAAATTGCTCAATCCTTCAATCTCTGTGGGATCGACCTCACTCACGCGAGTTATTATTACTTGATGCGACCCGGTACACTTGCCGGTGAGTTTAGGTGTTGGAATTCCGCTTCCAACACATCAGTGTGCATGCACACTATGATGCGTATGCACAGAATGGGATTTTCAGCTGGTGCGTGCATACGCACACCACCATCCGTACAAATGATGCCCTATTTTATACTTAAAAACTTTGTTTTTAACCATTCGACCTTCCCGGCAAGCTTGTGACCCTCCAAAACCATTGTTTTATTGAAAATTCAGAATTTTTGAACTATCAATCATAGCTCTATTTTTTCAAACCACTGAAAACTCTATTTTAGATCCGAAGGCTAGGTTTAAGACTACAGAATATGAGTAAGTGTGTTGACGGAGCTAGTTTTGGCATCAGAAGAGATTTGAGAAGTGTATAAGTCACTTGATGAGGTATTGAACATGATGAATGAGACATAATTGAGAATGATGTTGTCAAATTCTGACCTCCATGCACTCAAAAGAGTATTTCTGGAGCTACAGAAGTCCAAATGGCACGCTCTCAATGGCTATGGAAAGCTAACATCTAGGGCTTTCCAGAAATATATAATAGTTTATACTTTGCTTTGGAAATGAAGGCCTAAAACTGGCGTTCAACACCAGCTACCAACCTTTTTCCTGGCGCCCAATGCCCAAAAGGGAGCAGCTGGCGTCCAACGCCCATTCTGGAGTCCAAAGCTGGCATCCAACGCCCCAGAGGGAGTACCAAGTCATGGATTCACTCAAGCTCAGTCCAAAAACTCACCAAGTGGGCCCAAAAAGTAGATTTTTGCACTACAAGACTAGTTTATCTTATTTCTGTAATCCTTAGTTATTAGATTAGTATATATAAAACAAGGATCACCCTTGTTCAGGACCTCACATTTATGCCATATTTTCGAATATATTACTTTTCTGTAAGCTTTGAACAACTAAACCTCCTAGGTTAAGGTTAGGAGCTCTACTGATTCTTATGGATTAATAATATCACTATTGTATTTCAATCTATGCTATATTCCATTCTAAGATGTATCTTCGTTCTTCATCCTAATGAATTGGGAGTGTAACTTGACTGTCATCCTTATTCACATGGGTTCTTATGAGTCCTTGACGGGATAATACTGAATCACAAGCTTGATTATACATCTCTTAGACGGCTAATCCACGACTTCGTTTGGTACTTGGAGACATCAATGCAGCCGAGGTACGAGGTGATTAGGGCCTTTGTGGTATAGGCTAGAATCAAAGAAGCAGCGTTCTCTAATCCGGAAGATCTGACCTTGTCTGTGGCGTTTTGAGTAGGATCACCAACGGAATGGACTATTAGAGCTTCACCCCCGTTCAGATTGGATGACCGCTGACCCGGCGTTTGGTCTGAAGCAGAGGAGATCAATGACCGTTGACCCAGCATTAATCATTTATAGCCTGCCATGGAATGAATTAATCAGAAGTTGGAGTAGATGGTGAGAAAAGTTGATCCAGAAGGAAGAAGCATCTCCAAAGCTTCAACCGTTTTATTATCATTGACTTCACACCTATCTAGTAACGTTTTATTTATTTATCTGTTATATGTGTTTTTCACAACAACTACCATCTTTTCTATCTGCCTGACTAAGATCTACAAGATAACCATTGCTTGCTCAAACCAACAATTTCCGTGGGATTGACCCTCACTCACCTGAGGTATTACTTGGACGACCCGGTGCACTTGCTGGTCTATTTGTGCAAATATTTCTGAGCCAGTTTCGTGCACCAAGTTTTTGGCGCCATTGACGGGGATTGTTCGAATTTGACAAACTACCGGATTTTCTTGTTGCTTAGATTAGGTACTTTTTATTTGTGTTTGTGTCTTTTGTTTTCTTTTTCAAAATCTTTTTCAAAAATCCATCATTTCTTTGTCTTTTTTTGAGTCTAGTGTCAGTTCTTAAGTTTGGTGTCCTTTGTGTGTTCTTTGTTTTCTCTAAATTTTTGAATTTGTTCTTGAGTGTTCTTCTTGATATTCAAGTTGTTCTTATTTCTTTTCTTGTTTTGATCTTAAAATTTTTAAGTTTAGTGTCTTTTGGTGTTTTTCTTTAAAATTTCAAAAAAGCTATTGTCTTTGATCTAAAAAATTTAAGTTTGGTGCCTTTTGGTTGTTTTTTCTCTTTCTTCATTAATTCAAAAAAAATATTGTTTATCTTTATTCAAAAATTTCGAAAATCTTATCTTTATTTTAAAATTTTAAAATTTAAAACTTTTTCAAATCTTTATCTTATCTTTGGTTTATCTTTCTTTAAATTTCAAATCATTATCTTTTCTTATTTTAAATTTGAATTTCAAATTCAAATCTTTTTCAAATCTTCACCATATCTTATCTTTTCAACTTATTTTCAAATCTTTATCTTATCTTGTTTCAATTTCAAAATTAAAAATTAAATCTTTTTCAAATATTTTTAATTCTTATCTTATCTTGTTGACCTTTTCCTCTCCAATTTTAAATTTCAAAATTTTTAAGATCAAATCTTTTTCAAATCTCCTATCTTATCTTATTTTCATATTTCTTAATTAGTTACTTGTTTTCTCTTTCCTTTTTTTTCAAAATTTCCTAACTAATTTCTCTTTCTTCTTTTTCAAAAATCATCTTTTAATTTTTTAATATTTTTAGTTAATTAGCTTTTAATTTCCTTTTTGCTTTTCAAATTTAATAAATAAATAAAATAAAAACAAAAATATTTTAATTCTAGTTTTTCTTTTTAATTCTTAATTTTTGAATTCTTCTACCCCCTCTATTTGAATTCTTCTTCTCATTCCTCTACCCTCATTCTTCTTTCGTCTTCATATCTCATAGAGAGTTCTCTATACTTTGACATAGAAACTCCTATTCTCTTTCTTTCTTATTTTATTTTTCTTGTTTATGAGCAAGAACAGAGATAAAGAACTTCTCTTTGATCCTGATCCTGAACTTGAGAGGATCATAAGGAGGCGTTTACAATAAGTTAAAGCACAACACTCCGGAAGAAACCTCACAGAAATTCTCGAACAAGAAACTAAAAGTACAAGTATGGTAGCCAGTTCGAATGATGGAGGAGGTACAAGAAAGGTTCTTGGTGACTTCACTGCACCCACTTCTGACTTCTATGGAAGAAGTATCTCTATACCTGCCATTAGAGCAAATAACTTTGAGCTTAAGCCTCGATTAGTCTCTCTAATGCAATAGAATTTCAAATTCCATGGACTTCCACTGGAAGATCCACATCAATTCCTATCTGAATTCTTGCAAATATGTGATACTGTTAAGACCAATGGAGTGGATCTTGAGGTCTACAGACTTATGCTTTTCCCTTTTGTTGTTAGAGACAGAGCTAGGATATGGTTGGATTCTTAACCTAAGAAAAGCCTAGACTCTTGGGAAAATTTGGTAAATGCTTTCTTGGCCAAGTTCTTTCCACCTCAAAAAATGAGCAAGCTCAGGGTGGAAGTTCAAACCTTCAGACAAAAAGAGGGTGAATCCCTCTATGAAGCTTGGGAAAGATACAAGCAACTGATCAGGAGATATCCTCCTGACATGCTCTTAGAATGGGCTATCCTAAGAATCTTCTATGATGGTCTATCTGAGATGTCCAAGATGTCATTGGATTATTCTGATGGTGGATCACTCCACCTGAAGAAAATGCCTAAAGAGGCACAGGAACTCATTGAAATGGTTGCAAACAACCAATTCATGTATACTTCTGAGAGAAACCCTGTGAACAATGGGGTAGCTCATAAGAAAGGAGTCCTGGAAGTTGATACTCTAAATGCCATATTGGCTCAGAACAAGATCTTGACCCAACAGGTCAATATGATCTCTCAGCATTTGATTGGAATGCAAGATGCAGCTGGCCGCACTCAAGACACCTCCTATGATGGAGATGCTTATGATCCAAATCAACCCATGATGGAGGAGGTGAATTACATGGGAGAACCCTATAGAAACACCTACAACTCGTCATGGAGAAATCATCCTAACCTTTTATGGAGAGATCAACAGAGGCCTCAACAAGGCTTCAATAAAAATCAAGGTGGAAGAAACCAGAATAGGTTCAACAACAGACTACCATTCCCATCTTCTTAGCAACAGATAGAGACTTCTAAGCAGAGTCTTTCTGACTTAGCAACTATAGTCTCTGAACTCTCTAAGACTACTCACAGTTTCATAACAGAAACTAGATCCTCCATTAGAAATATGGAGGTACAAGTAGGTCAACTGAGCAAGAGAATCCCTGAGACCCCTCCTAACACTCTCACGAGCAACACTGAAATAAATCCAAGGGAAGAGTGCAAGGCCATCACTGTAGAAGCTGAGGCCGAACCTGAAGGGGATACTCTAGCATTGAATGCCAGTAAGGAAGTCTTTACTAGGTGTTCGACACCCAAAGAAGAGCCATTCCTGGCATTGAACACCAATAAGGAAGTCCTTATTGGGCGTTCAACACCCAAAGAGAAGTCATTCCTGGCGTTGAACGCCAGTAAGGAGGTCCTTACTAGGCGTTCAACGCCCAAAGTAGCACAGAAACTAGCGTTGAACGCCAGTAATAAGGCATCTGGGCGTTCAACACCCACTAAAAACTCCCCTATTGAAGAACTGAAGGCAACTAAGGCTCATGAGGAGACTATAGAAGTTCCCTTGAATGCCTTGTTGTAAATCATGGATCATGAGGATCACTCCTCCTCTAACGAGGAAGAGAAAACCAGGGAAGAGCAAGTTGCACGGTACCTAGGAGTTCTCATGAAGATAAATGCTAAGTTGTTTGGAACAGAGCCATTAGAGGAAGAACCTTTTGTGGTCACCAAGGAACTCAATGCCTTGGTTCAAAAGAAACAACCTCCGAAGCTGCCGGATCCCGGACGCTTCCTGATTTCTTGCACCATAGGCACCATTACCTTTGAGAAGGCTCTGTGTGACCTAGGGTCAAGCATAAACCTTATGCCATTCTCTATAATAGAGAGGCTGAGAATCTTTGAGGTACAAGCTGCAAGAATCTCACTAGAGATGGCAGACAAGTCAATGAAAAAGGCATATGGATTAGTAGAGGATGTCTAAGTAAATATTGAAAACCTTTACATCACTGCGAAATTTATAATCTTGGATACTGGGAAAGACCAGGATGAATCCATCATCCTTGGAAGACCTTTCCTAGCCACTGCCAATGCCATCATTGATGTAGCAAAGGGAGAGCTGATCCTACAGTTATGGGAAGACCACATCTTGTTCAAGATGCCTAACCCTAACTCTCCCTCTGACAAAGAGAGACAGTTGTACAACACTTAGTATTCCAACCTTCTCTCTCAGTGCTAAGTTATACAGAGCCCTCAGACACCAATTCTAAGTTTGGTGTTGGGCAGCCATCATCAAGCACTGAGAATAAAGGTACTAAGAAGAGAGTACCTAAAGGCTGAAGGGATAAGAAAATCCCCACTGAAGGCCTATCACCTGGCATGAGAGTTGTCTTCACTGACAACCCAGTCAGTCCACATACTGTGAACAAAATCCTATCTCTAGAACATGTAGAACTCATTCATGAGAGCACAGGCAAGAAGTTCATTGAAAGGGGCAAAAGTCTGAGCCCCTATCCATCTCCGTAAGGAGCTAACCATCAAGCTAGTGACGTTAAAGAAGTGCTTGTTGGGATGCAACCCATAAATAATTAGTTATTTCTATTTTTCTTTAAGTTTATTTCACATAGTTATTTCTTTAAGTTTGTGATCATGTGTATTAGTTAGAACAGAAACAGATACAGTCATAACTGAAAACAGAACACCCTGGAGCAGGTACCTTGCTAGCGTTGAACGCCAGACAAAGAGGCAAGAGTGGGCGTTCAACGCCCCAAGTGGACAAAGAATCTGGTGACAGAAGAAAAATGTCAGTAAAGATTTTCACAAAAATTATCATGTTGCAAGTATAGTTCTAAACCGACAATTAAACCTCAATCAACGTTTAGATTGTTTGTCACAAATACAAACCTGTTCCGAGGGTTACCTGAAACTGTAGGCCGATCTCGGATGAGATCTTCTGTACTGGTCGGAGATGACATGTCTGGCTGGCTGGTGGAGGCCAGAGCTGTTGTGTCCGACTTGTTGGACTAGCTTCACTTCTGATCCTTGGTCACCGGAGGGTGGGGGTACCTGCAAGAGACTCCGATGCTTAAGTTAGCACGGGTATTAAGCAGGTTTATTGTAGAATCAGAGTATGAGTTATACCTGGGTGCTCCAGTGTATTTATAATGGTGTGGAGTGACCTTTTTAGATAAGATAAGTTAGTTATCTTATCTTATCTTTATCTTTGAGTTGAGGTCAGCTTATCTTCAAGGGAACTGCCCTTATCTCTATAGGCTTGGACTGCCTTTGGATTTGGGTCGTGTTCCTCTATTTGGGCTCTTTACTGGGCTTTTCTGTCAATTTGGCCGACCTCTTTTGAGAAGAGGTCGGATAGCCTGACCTGAAGAGGTCGATCGCTTTATTACTGAACATCTCGGGTCGGATAGCTCGACCCAGGGTGTGAACAGTGCCCCTGCTTGAGCTCGGTCTTTTGCTTTGAGGTCGAGTCCTTGACTTCGATCTTTCTCTAGTGAAGCCGAACTCGAGTATTTTGTCGATTCCTTTCTTTGTAGAACCTCTTTTGAATGTAGAATGCCTTCCTCTAAAAGCACGCGCTTTTACATCAGCGCTTTGTTCTTGGAAACGTGCGAGGGTTTAATACCTTCATTAAATGATATTAATTGCCCATTTCCCTAGGCTTTATTTTGAATTTTTGCAATCAAAAAATGGTTTCTCTTCTTTGTCTTTCTTCGTAACTTCTCCCTTTACTTTCTCACTTTTTTTTTCGCCTGCGTTTTGCTTTTCTCGCGTTGCAGCATCATTTGGCGATTCTTGGTGATTCCATTTTTCCCTCTTCAATCTCTTTCGAAGCTTCTTTCTTCGTTTAGGTTGGTGTTTCTTCCTTTCTCTTTTCCACGTCATTTTCTTGTATGATATTGAGAAAGTTTTGATTTTGGAGAAAGTTTGGATCTTTCTGCTTCTGCTGCGCCTGATTGCTGTTGTGTGTTCTGGGAGTTTCTTCATCTTTTGCATGATCCTTTTTGTCTTTCCTGTTGTTTGATGCTTTTAGGGCTTTTGCATGTTATCACCGTTTTCTGTTATGATGATGGTTTTGTTTGATTCTGAAAAAGGTTGCGCCTTTGACGATTTCCGCTTGGCATGTTTGATATTGGCGATGCTTTTTGCTGATAGACTGTAAAAAGATAGTGGCTTTAATGACCTTTTATGTTTTATCTTTCTCCTTTGAAAATGTTTGCTGTTTGAAATTTTCTTTTCTTGTTTGAGAGATGCCGGGACGTAAGCTGTGGATTTTTTCTGAAACCTTGTTTTGTTACTGCCTCCAAAGGATGCCCCAGGACTTTGGTTTGAGTCTTGGGGTTTTCCTTTTCTTTTTGTTCTTCTAGTCGAGTTATTTTGCCCCTCGTTCGAGATGTTTTTTGGTAATCCCATCTTCTTTTCTTATTGTAGGATTAGTTGGCCTCATGTCTTCTCGCAATAGCATTGTAGAGATGTCTTCTAAAGTTCCCGAGGGGATGTCTGATTGGCTAGACTCCCTTGTCTTGATGTGTATCTCTGTGGTGGACGCTAATTTTTTTGTAGAGCTGAGGAAACGTCATAGGATTTGTGGTAGCAGCGCCCGGGAGAGGGATTATGAGCTTGTAGCGCCCGATTCTGATGAGAGGGTTTGTTTTCCTACTTCGGTCGAGGGGGAGCGTCCCTTTTTCTATGCCTATGAATATTTCTTCAGCCAGTTGGATATTACCTTTCCTCTTACTGCTTTCGAAACCGATTTGTTGTGGTCTTGTAATATTGCCCCATCCAAGCTTCATCCGAATTCCTGGGGTTTTATCAAGATTTTTCAGTTGCTTTGCCAAGAGTTAGGCATAACACCTTCTCAGACTCTTTTCCTCTATCTTTTTGTTTCTGCCAAGCCCGGAGGGTCTTCCAAAAAGAAAGCGTCCTGGGTTTCTTTCAGGTCGGCCCAAGGGCATAAAGTTTTTGCCATGTATGATGAGTCTTTTAAAGATTTTAAGAATTATTTCTTTTGAGTCCGTGCTGTTGAGGGGGCCTGCCCTTTTTTTCTTGATGAAAATGATGAGCCTGCCTTTCCTCTAGAATGGCAAAAGAATGTGAGAGTGTCTCGCTATACCTGGGAGATGCTTGACGAGATTGAACGAGCTTTTGTAGTTATTCTTGAAGATTTATGGGGGAAACCACCCCATCTTGATACAAAAAAGTTTTTGAGTGACCCGTCTTTAGTTCGAACTATTTTAGGTACTTTCCGACTTGTTTATATACTTGCTTTTTGGTTTTACTTCTTCTTTTTGTGATTGTAACCCATTGCTGTGGTCGATTCTGTATTTTCAGAGATGTCAAAAAATAACGATTCTATGAAAGCCTACAAGAAGGCAAAGAAGGCTTTAGCTGCTCAAAATATCTCGGCCAAGGTGGCGAGAGAGGGATCTTCCCAAGTTCTAGTGCTGCCGCCTGTGCCGAGTTCTCCTGGCCCGAGGAGGGTAATTCCCACTCCTAGGGTTCGCCTGGCCGAGCCTCCGCAGTCTTCTGCTGCTACTTCTGGTGCTTCTCCCAACAAGAAACAAAAAATAATTGAGCCTTTCAACCTTGATACCCCTGATTTTTATGCGGTCGAGTTTGTAGATCAGCAGATCGGTCCATACGGTGTCCTTCCTATGGATGATGTATCACTTCTTCGTCATTTGGACTTTATAAACTCGGAGTAGTGTAAAAATGGCCCATATGGGAGCTGCCTTGTACCGAACTGCTCAAAATCTTCCTCTCCATGCCACCAAAGCCTTCATGGAGGAGGCAAAATAGGAATTCGATCAGATGAAGGGCTTGAAAGAGAAGCTTGAGGTGAAAGTAGCCAAACTGGAGAAGGATCTGGAGAATGAAAAGGCTAGTTCTCTTGCTCTGGCGGCTTCTGTGAGATTGGCCAAGGACACTGCGTTGAGGCATAAAGATAGTTATGTCACGTCTTATCGGGAGGTGATACGTCTGAGGGAGGAGTTGGAGTCTGCCCGAGTTGACTATTCTGAGCTCCAAGGTCACCTTGTCGGCAGTGTAAACGCTGCTTATGATAATTTGAAGGAGCAGGTTCAAGTTCTCGCTCCTGAGGTTGATCTTACTCTTTTTAGCTTGGACAATATTGTGAGGGATGGTAAGATTGTTCCCGACGACCAAGATGATGATGATGTCGAACCTTCCTCTGCGCCTGCTGCTAGAGTGTCGACCTCTATAGTTCCTCCTGCTGGGATTGCTCGTCCAAAATTAGATCCTGATTGTCAAATTCTGAATAGGGACGACGGTACGGTGGATGCAGTGCCTCTCCAAACTCGCCCTCCTTCACCCCAGACTGATGCTACCAAGAAGGCTCCCGATCTTAACTAATTTTTCTTGGATGTTTGTGTAGATAGCGCGACTTGTGGGCTTTTTAAACTCTTTATTTCTGTAATTTGAATATTTCGCTGACTGTTGATACTTCTTTTGGTTGCATGTTTAGCAACTTTTTATTTTGAAAAAATAACAAGTAGCTTTCAAGCTTTGGGCCTGATCTTGAAGCTTGTTTATAATATTGCATTTTATATCATGCTTGTTTGCACTTGTTTCTGGAACCTTTCTGGGTTTTGAGCATGCCGAAGCCTTGCTGCTCGGCCTCTTTGGATTGCTTTGTACTTATTGCTTGTAGCTTGGATCCTTTGCGGATGTGTGGATCCAACTCGTGTTTCGGTTTTCTGGCTCTTGTATTTATTTCTGGCCATCCGTAACCGATTTCTTTACGTTGGTCCTCTTTCCAGTTATTTTTGTAGTCCTCTTTTTTGGACCTTTGTCAGGTCTCTTTCAAGGACTACTTTTATAACTTGTCTGTTGTAGGAGACCGACTTCTTTGCGTCGTCCTTTTCTAAGTTATTTTTGTAATCCTCTTTTTTGGACCTTTGTCAGGTCTCTTTCAGGGATTACTTTTATAACTTGTTTGTTGTAGGAGACCGACTTCTTTATGTCGATCTCTTCTAAGTTATTTTGTAATCCTCTTTCTTGGACCTTTGTCAGGTCTCTTTCAGGGATTACTTTTATAACTTGTTTGTTGTAGGAGACCGACTTCTTTATGTCGATCTCTTCTAAGTTATTTTGTAATCCTATTTCTTGGACCTTTGTCAGGTCTCTTTCAGGGATTATTTTTATAACTTGTTTTTCATAGGAGACAGACTTCTTTATGTCGATTTCTTCTAAGTTATAGCAATTCCTCTTTTATAGGGTTGGCCAGACCTCTTTCCAGAGATTTGCTGATAACTTGGGTTGACTTGGTCCGACTTCTCAACGTCGGCCAGTCTTTAAGTTATTATTTAGCAATCCATAAGACCTCGTCAGGTTCTTTTTTCTGATCACTTTCGATAACTTCTTGCATTATTCTATGTTCATCTTTGCTGATTTGTAGAAGGTGGTTTCTATCTTTCTTTGGTCGACCTTTAGATGAATCGCATTTTCATCTTTATTGGTCTTTTATCGTGATCGTGCAGTGAATCTGTTTTTCACTTTCTGCCGATCTGTTGCTTTATAATCGGACGATGAATGCTTCAGATTAATGCGTCTTGAGAATTTGTAGAATATCTAAAATATATTTCATTCAAAAGAAAGTGCAAATATATACATGTTGGAGTTTTTCATCCTTTTAAGTCGGATAATATCTGGATCTCAACTTGGTACCTCATTAAAAAACCTTTTTAGGAAAAAGAGTGCATCCTATGATGAGATCTTTTACCTTCTCTAGCTATAGTACCTTCTTAGGTTGCAGGCGTGCCACGATCTGGGAAGCTCTCGTCCATCGAGTTCGGACAGTCTGTAGTAGCCCTTCCCAAGTACTTCTATGACCCGGTAGGGTCCTTTCCAGTTTGCTGCCAACTTTCCTTCTCCGGGTCGAGTTGTTCCAATATCATTTCGAATTAAGATGAGATCATTCTTCGCGAAACCTCTTGGCACTACCTTTTGATTATATCTTGAAGCCATTCGGCGCTTTAGCGCTTCTTCCCTGATCCGAGCTCTTTCTTGGATTTCTGGAAGTAGGTCGAGTTCTTCTCTTTGAAGTTGAGAGTTGGCTTCTTCATTGTAGTGGACTACTCTAGGTGACCCTTCCTCAACCTCTACTGGGATTATTGCCTCCACTCCGTACGCTAATCGTAACGGTGATTCGTTTGTGGTGGAATGTGGCGTAGTTCGATATGCCCATAGGACCTGTGGAAGTTCTTCAGCCCAAACTCCCTTCGCATCTTGCAGTCTCCGTTTCAACCCAGCCAATATGACTTTGTTGGCAGCTTCGACTTGCCCATTGGCTTGAGGATGTTCGACGGATGTGAACTGGTGCTTTATGTTCAAGTCGGCTACTAATTTCCTGAAGCCTGCATCTGTGAATTGAGTGCCATTGTCTGTGGTGATGGAGTATGGAACCCCGAACCTCGTGACAATGTTCCTATATAGGAATTTCTGACTTCTTTGAGCAGTGGCATTGGCTAGGGGCTCTGCCTCAATCCACTTTGTGAAATAGTCTACTCCGACTATGAGGAATTTGACTTGTCCTGATCCTTGGGGAAAGGGTCCGAGAAGATCAAGTCTCCATTTTGCAAATGGCCAAGGTGAAGTTACGCTGATGAGCTCTTCTAGCGGGGCGATGTGAAAGTTGGCATGTTTCTGGCATGGGGGACATGTCTTTACAAATTCTGTAGCTTCCTTTTGTAGAGTTGGCCAGTAAAATCCCGCCCAAAGTACCTTTTTGGTGAGAGCTTGTGCCCCTAGATGATTGCCACAAATGCCGCTGTGTACTTCCTCTAAAACTTCCCTTGTGTTAGAGGTCGGCACACATTTTAACAATGGTATTGAAATTCCTCTTTTGTATAAGGTGTTGTTTATGATGGTGTAGTACTGATCCTCCCGTTTTAAACTCTTTGCTTCCTTCTCATTTATGGGGAGTGTTTCTTTTTTGAGGTAATTAATTATGGGGGTCATCCATCCTTGATCCTGACTTGTTATAGCTAGGACTTTTCTGCTTCCGAAATTGACGGGTTCTGTAGCATTTCCTAGATGAGGCTTCTGTTGTTGCCCCCTGGTTTGGTGCTGGCTAGCTTTGAGAGTGCATCAGCTCGGGCATTTTGTTCGCGGGGTATGTGGCAGATCTTATATTCCCCGAGTTATTCGAGCTGTTCCTTGGTTATATCCAAATACTTTTTCATGGTGGGATCTTTGGCTTGGTAACTCCCTATTATCTGTGAGGTGACTACTTGTGAGTCGCTGAAGATGTTGAGTTTTTGAGCTCCAACTTCCTTAGCCAGCTTCAGACCAGCTAGTAACGCTTCATATTCTGCCTGGTTGTTTGAGGCCGGGAACCCAAATTTGAGGGAAAGCTCAACTTGGGTTCCTTGGTTGCTTTCTATTATCACACCTGCACTGCTTCCAGTCTTATTTGAAGACCCGTCCACGTAGAGATTCCATTCTGTGGGGGTTTTCAGGGTATCTGTGAATTCTGCAATGAAGTCAGCCAAGTATTGTGATTTGATGGCTGTCCGAGCTTCATATTGGAGGTCGAACTCGGATAACTCGACCGCCCATTGTAAAATTCTGCCTGCTAGATCTGTTTTCTGCATTATCCCTTTTATAGGCTGGTCGGTCCGGACCTTAATGGTGTGAGCCTGGAAGTACGGGCGTAGTCGTCGAGATGTCAGTATGAGATCATAGGCAAACTTTTCTATTTTTTGGTAGTTCAGCTCGGATCCCTGCAGCGCTTTACTAATGAAGTATACAGGTTGTTGCCCTTTGTCGTCCTCTCGAACTAGTGCTGAGGCTACTGCCCGACTTCCTACCGCAAGGTACAATACGAGTGGTTCTTCCTTTTGTGGTCGAGTTAGGATAGGTGGTCGTCCCAGGAAACTTTTGAAATCCTGGAAGGCTTGCTCGCATTCCATTGTCCATTCGAAGTTCTTTCCTTTCCTTAGAGTGGCATAAAAAGGAAGGGATCTTATCGCTGATCCCGCTAGGAACCTGGACAATGCTGCCAACCTCCCGTTGAGTTATTGTACTTCTTTGACACAAGTTGGACTTTTCATGTTGAGTATGGCCTGTCATTTATCCGGATTTGCCTCATTTCCTCTTTGTGTGAGCATAAAACCCAAGAACTTGCCTGCTTTTACTGCAAAAGTGCATTTTGCGGGATTGAGACGCATGTCATGCTTCCTTATAGTGTCGAACACTTGGGCCAGGTCGGACAATAATGTCTCTTCACTTTGTGTCTTTATTAACATGTCGTCCACGTAGACTTCCATGATCTTTCCGATATGATCTGAAAAGACTTTATTCATTAGCCTTTGATACGTAGCTTCCGCATTCTTGAGACCGAAAGGCATTACAATGTAGCAGTAATTTGCTTTTGGCATAAAAAACGAGGTCTTTTCTTGATCTGGTGGATACATGGGAATTTGGTTGTATCTGGAATATGCATCCATAAACGAGAGGTATCTATATCCAGATGAAGCATCTACCAGAGCGTCGATACTTGGGAGTGGGTAAAGATCTTTTGGGCAGGCTTTATTGAGGTCGCTGTAGTCGGTGCACATTCACCATTTCCCATTTGATTTTTTCACCAAGACGACGTTAGCTAGCCATAGTGGGTACTTGACTTCTCTTATGAACCCTGCCTCCAGTAGTGCTTGTACCTATTCTTCCACAGCTTGGGATCGTTCTGGCCCAAGTTTTCTTCGTCTCTGCTGTACCGGCTGAGATCCTGGATAGACCGCCAACTTGTGACTCATTAGCTTGGGGTCTATGCCTGGCATGTCTGCAGCTTTCCATGTGAAGAGATCGACTTTATCTTGTAAGAATTGTACTAGTAATTCTTTTGCGTCTCCCTTCATGATCGTGCCAATATTAGTTGTTTTGTCCGAGGTATCCCCGATCTGAACTTTCTCTATTTCTCCTTTGGGTTGTGGACGGAGTTCTTCACGTCTCTGAACTCCACCGAGCTCAATTGTATGGAACTCTTCTCCTCTGCCTCTGAGGTTTAGAATTTCGTTATAACAGCGGTGTGCCATCTTTTGATCTGCTTTTATTGTAGCTATCCCTTCTGTAATTGGGAATTTCATGCATAGATGTGGAGTTGAGACTATTGCGCCAAGTTGATTTAGTGTTGTCCGACCTATTAGGGCATTGTAGGCTGAACTCACGTCGACCACGATGTAGTCTATCTTGAGTGTTCTGGATTGGTTCTCTTTTCCGAAGGTTGTATATAGTGACACGTATCCCAGCAGTTGTACTGGGGTATCTCCCATTCCGAACAGGCTGTTAGGGTATGCTCTAAGCTCTTTTTCTTCTAAGCCGAGCTTGTCGAAGGCAGTTTTGAATAAGATTTTGGCGGAGCTCCCTTGGTCTATTAATGTGTGGTAGAGATTGGCGTTTTCCAGTATGATGGTGATGACCATGGGGTCGTCGTGTCCTGAGATGATACCGGATGCATCCTCTTTGGTGAATGTGATTGCAGGGATGTCGGGAGCTTCCTCCTTTCCTTCAACATGATATACTTCTTTGAGATATCTTTTGCGGGATGATTTGGAGATTCCTCCTCCTGTAAATTCTCCGTGTATCATATGGACATGTCTTTCTGGCGTACGAGGTGATCGCTCGATTCGTCCGACATCTTCATCCCTTCTTCTCTTTCTTTGATCATCATCTCGGGTGGCCAGAAACCGATCTAGTTTTCCTTCTCTTACTAATTTTTCTATGATTTTTTTAAGTCGAAGCATTCATTGGTGGAATGCCCTCTGACTCGGTGATATTTACAGAATTCGTTCCGATTTCCTCCTCCTCTTTTACCTTTGAGTGGTCGAGCTGGGGGTATCTTTTCTGTATGGCAGACTTCTTTGTAGACATCTACCAGGGATACCCTAAGAGGGGTATAATTATGATATTTTTTAATTTTCTCACCTTGTCGATCTTCCTTCTTTTTGGATTCTTTATTTTTGTCTCGGTAGGAGAATCCGGATTTTGAGGTTTCTCCCAACCGAGAGTTTTCTTCCATGTTGATATATTTTTCCGCTCGCTCCTGCACCTCATCCAGAGACGTAGAATATTTCTTCGATATAGATTGGCTGAAAGGTCCCTCTCGTAGACCATTGATGAGGCCCATAATGGCGGCCTCTGTTGGCAAGCTTTGTATGTCTAGGCATGTTTTGTTGAATCTCTCCATGTAGTTGCGAAGACTTTCCCGATCTCCTTGCCTGATTCCTAGTAGACTGGGGGCGTGCTTGGCCTTGTCTTTTTGGATGGAGAATCTGGCTAGGAATTTTTTAGCTAGGTCGTCAAAGCTTGAGATGGACTTAGGAGGTAAGTTGTCGAACCATCTAATTGCTGTCTTCGTGAGGGTCGTTGGAAAAGCTTTGTAGCAAACTGCGTCTGAGGCGTCGGTGAGGTACATTCTGCATTTGAAGTTGCTGAGGTGATGGTTGGGATCTGTAGTGCCATCATACAAAGTCATATCCGGGAGTTTAAAGTCCTTAGGAATTTTAGTTTTCATGATGTCCCTAGTGAATGGATCTTGATCTTTGCGTGAATTGTCCTCAGGGGTGGTCCGGGTAGCCTTTGCTTTGAGATCGGCTTCGAGTTGTAGGATTTTATCTTCTAGCTCTCAACGTCTCCTTACCTCTCTTTATAGATCCTTGCCAACTTCTCGTTGATGCTGGCTTTCTTTTTCAAGTTGCTTTAGACAATCTTGAAGCGCTTCTATTACTCCCGGATGTGATGAGTTTTTGTCTCCATTAGATTCCGGAGTATCTTTTGGTGTAGCGTCCGCGTTTTTGTACGGCGTTCTTTCCTCTAGATCTGAATCATGGTCGTTGTCATGGTCGTCCGCCATAATGATGGGATGACTTCCAGGTTCCCCAGTAACGGCGCCAATGTTCCGAGGGTTACCTGAAACTGTAGGCCGATCTCGGATGAGATCTTCTGTACTGGTCGGAGATGACGTGTCCGACTGGCTGGTGGCGGCCAGAGCTGTTGTGTCTGACTTGTTGGACTGGCTTCACTTTTGATCCTTGGTCACCAGAGGGTGGGGGGTACTTGCAGGAGACTCTGATGCTTAAGTTAGCACGGGTATTAAGCATGTTTATTGTAGAATCAGAGTATGAGTTATACCTGGGTGCTCCAGTGTATTTATAATGGTGTGGAGTGACCTTTTTAGATAAGATAAGTTAGTTATCTTATCTTATCTTTATCTTTGAGTTGAGGTCAGCTTATCTTCAAGGGAACCGCCCTTATCTCTATAGGCTTGGACTGCCTTTGGATTTGGGTCGTGTTCCTCTATTTGGGCCCTTTACTGGGCTTTTCTGTCGATTTGGCCGACCTCTTTTGAGAAGAGGTCGAATAGCCTGACCTGAAGAGGTCGGTCACTTTGTTACTGAACATCTCGGGTCAGATAACTCGACCCAGGGTGTGAAAAAAACCCAATAAAATTAACTGAAGTATTCAAACCTCGGGTCGTCTCTCAAGGAATTGCAGGGAAGTGTATTTATTATTGGTTATGAGATTGTATCTTTTTGGGTTTTGAATTTAATAAGAAAGGAATGTAATTAACAGGAAAATAACTAACAACTAAGAAAGCTCCTAGCAAGGATTGAGAATTAGAAGTCCTATCCTCATTATCATCGCCAATTATGATGGTAAATGTGAATTGCCTTCACTTAGTTAACCTCTAACCAATGGAGGAAGGTCAAGTGCATACAATCAACTTGAGTTCACAAGTTCTAGTCAACTCATAGTGAGAGACTAGCCTTGGTGAAGTTCAAGCTAACCGGCAATCTCCAATTACTATTCAACAAAAGACTTTTGATAACTCAATAGTCTCTAAATACTTAATCCAAGCTAAGAATACAAAGATCTAATTTAAAATCCAACCAAGCATTTTATCAAACACTTGGTAGGCACAAAATAAAAGCATAGAAAAGTAATAAGAGAATGTAAAATCTAAGAACAACAATTGCAAGGAATAAATAACAACAAATGAAGAAAGAAGCAATAAACATGAAATACCTCAAATTGCATTGAATAGGAAATTGAATCTAACATGAAGAATTCATAAACTAAATTGGAAAAATAAAGAAATCAACTAGAGAAGATAAACTAAGATGCTTGAATAATAGAATGTAGAATAGAAACTAAATTAAAACAAGATGGAAATCTGAATTGAAGAAGAAATAAAACTAAAAAAAAAAACCTAAAACCTAGAGAGAGGAGAGAGCCTCTCTCTCTCTCTAAAAACCTATCTAAAACCTAATAATTGTGTATGAATGAGAAGTGAATGATCCCCTCCTTCCAGCTTCACTCTGCAGCCTCTAATCAGTATTTTTGGGCCTGGAACTGGGTCAAAAGCAGCCCAGAAATCGCCCCTAGCATTTTTCGTTTAATGCAGCACGTGACACTCTGTCACGCGATGCGTACGCCACGCGTCGCTAGACATTACACTGGCCACGCGTAAGCGTCAGCCACGCGTGCACGTCGCTACCAGATTCTGAAATACTTCGTTTCTTGTATTTCTTTTACTTTTGCATGATTCTTTTTCATCCTCTACATCATTCCTGCCCTATAAACCCTGAAAATACTTGACAAACATATCACGACATTGAATGGTAATAAGAGAGGATAAAATTTGCAAATTTAAGGTCAAAGAAGCATGTTTTCAATCATAGCACAAAATTAGGAAGGAAAATGTAAAACATGCAATTTACATGAATAAGTGTGAGAATAAGTGACAAAATCCACTCAATTCAGTACAAAATAAACCATAAAATAGTGGCTCATCAGTTGGCATTGAACGCCACATAAGGTATCCCTAATGGGCGTTCAACGCCCAAGAGGAGCAGCATTGCTGGCGTTGAATGCCAGCCAGGAGGCAAAGACCTGGCATTGAACGCCAGGAAGGAGGTCTCCTATGGGCATTCAACGCCCTATGAGGAGCATGAAGCTGGCATTAAACACCAGCCAAGAGCAGGAGCTGGGTGTTCAACACCCACAAGGGGGCAGGGAACTCGAATTCCCTAGCCTCCCAGGACCAGTGGGTCCCACATAATCTCCACATACCCCACCTTCTTCTCTCTCTTACTTTCACTCTTTTCCACACACTCTTTTCCATAAACCCTCAACCAATTACATCTATATCTCTTCCCAAAACCCATCATAACTCCCACTAACCCCCACCCGCTTCAAATTCAAAATTTCCCACCCAAATCCCCACCACCATTCGAACCCTACCCCATCCCACCCTTATAAATACCCCTTCTTCCAACCCCTTCAACACACAATCCATACACTAAAGCCCCCTCTTGGCCGAATCAAACTCTCCTTCTATCTCCTATATTCTCTTCTTCTTCTACTCTTTTCTTCCCTTGTGTTCATATTTTGCTCGAGGACGAGCAAAGCTTTTAAGTTTGGTGTTGGAAAAGCCTTGCTTTTTACTTTCCATTCACACTTATGGCACCCAAAGTAGGAGAATCCTCTAGAAAGAGGAAAGAGAAAGCTGTTGCTTCCACCTCCAAATATTGGAAGATGGAGAGATTCATCACCAAAGCTCATCAAGACCACTTCTATGAAGTAGTGGCAAAGAAAAAGGTGATTCCTGAAATTCCCTTTAGGCTAGAAAAGAATGAGTACCCGGAGATCCAACGAGAAATTCGGAGGAGAGGTTGGGAAGTCCTAACCAATCCTATTTCGGAAGTTGGAATCTTGATGGTATAAGAGTTTTATGCTAATGCATGGGTCACTAAAAACCATGACACTAGTGTGAACCCACATCCCAAAAATTGGAGCACTATGGTCCAAGGGCGACCTTTAGATTTCAGCCCAGAGAGTGTAAGGTTGGTACTCCATTTGCCAATAATGCAGGAGACCTACATCCTTATACTAGGAGAGTCAATTTTGATCAAAGGCTGGATCAAGTCCTTTCAGACATTTGTGTGGAAGGAGTTTCAGTGGAAGAGGGATGCTCAAGGCAAGCCTATCCAACTAAGAAGGCTTGACCTCAAGCCTATAGCTAGAGGATGTTTGGAATTCATCCAATGCTCCATCATCCCCACTAGCAATCGGTCAGAAGTAACCATTGATAGAGTCATCACGATTCATTGCATCATGATTGAGAGTGAGGTGGAGGTACATGAGGTAATACCTCAAGAATTGTACAAGAAAGCTGAAAATCTTTCCACCTTAGCAAGGTTGGCTTTTCCCCACCTTATATGTCACTTATGCAATTCAGGTGAAATTGTCATAGAAGGCGACATCCCCATTGAGGAGGACAAGTCCATCACTAAAAGAAGGATGGAGCAAACTAGAGAGCCTACACATGCACCTCAACAAGAGCATGTGGAGCAGCCTTAACAAGAAATCCCTGAGATGCCTCAAGGGATGCATTTTCCTCCCTAAGGTTATTGGGATCAATTGCATACTTCTTGATGAGCTGATAATTTATACACTTTTTGGCATTGTTTTTAGGTAGTTTTTAGTATAATTTAGTTAGTTTTTACTATGTTTTTATTAGTTTTTATGAAAAAGTCACATTTCTGGACTTTACTATGAGCTTGTGTGTTTTTCTATGATTTCAGGTATTTTCTGGCTGAAATTGAGGGACCTGAGCAAAAATCTGATTCAGATGCTGAAAAAGGACTGCAGATGCTGTTGGATTCTGACCTCCCTGCACTCGAAATGGATTTTCTGGAGCTACAGAAACTCAATTTCTGCACTGTCAATTGCGTTGGAAGGTAGACATCCAGGGCTTTCCAGCAATATATAATAGTTCATACTTTGCCCGAGTTTTGATGACACAAACTGGCGTTCAAACGCCAACTTCTTGCCCTATTCTGAAGTTAAACGCCAGAAACAGGTTACAAATCAGAGTTAAATGCCATAAACAGGCTGAAAGCTGGCGTTTAACTCTAAGAGAAGCCTCTACACATGTAAAGCTCAATGCTCAGCCCAAGCACACACCAAGTGGACCCGGAAGTGGATTTCTGCAGCATTTACTCATTTTCTGCAAACCCTAGTGACTAGTTTAGTATAAAAACTACTTTTAGTGATTTATTTCGCATCTTTTGATCATTTTTGAGACTATCTTTGTATCACTTTTGATCATTGATCACGTTTAGGGAGTTGGCCATTCGGCCATGCCTGGACCTTTCACTTATGTATTTTCAACGGTGGAGTTTCTACACCCTATAGATTAAGGTGTGGAGCTCTGCTGTTCCTCATGAATTAATGCGAAGTACTATTATTTTTCTATTCAATTCAAGCTTATTCTTATTCCAATATATTCACTCGCACTTTAACCTGATGAATGTGATGATCCGTGACACTCATCATCATTCTTACCTATGAACGCGTGCCTGACAACCACTTCCGTTCTATCTGTAATAGCTTGAGCGTGTATCTCTTAGCCTCCATTCCGAAACATCGGAGTCTTTGTAGTATAAGCTAGAATCAATTGGCAGCATTCCTGAGATCTGAAAAGTCTAAACCTTGTCTGTGGTATTCCGAGTAGGATCTGGGAAGGGATGACTATGACGAGCTTCAAACTCGCGAGTGTTGGGCGTAGTGACAGACGCAAAAGGATCAATGGATCCTATTCCAACATGATCGAGAACCGACAGATGATTAGCCGTGCGGTGACAGCGCACTTGGACCATTTTCACTGAGAGGACGGACGGTAGCCATTGACAACGGCGATCCCCCAGCATACAGCTTGCCATGGAAAGGAGTATGAATGATTGAATGAAGGCAGTAGGAAAGCAGAGATTTAGAAGGAGCAAAGCATCTCCATACGCTTATCTGAAATTCTCACCAATGAATTACATAAGTATTTCTATCTTATCTTATATTTTATTTATATTTTAATTATCAAAACCTCATAACCATTTGAATATGCCTGACTGAGATTTACAAGATGACCATAGCTTGCTTCAAGCTGACAATCTCCGTGGGATCGACTCTTACTCACGTAAGGTTTATTACTTGGGCGACCCAGTGCACTTGCTGGTTAGTTGTGCGGAGTTGTGAAAAGGAGTTGAGATTACAATCGTGCGTACCAAGTTTTTGGCACCGTTGAGATCACAATTTCATGCACCAAGTTTTTGGCATCGTTGCCAGGGATTGTTCGAGTTTGGACAACTGACGGTTCATCTTGTTGCTCAGATTAGGTAATTTTATTTTATTTTTAAGCTTTTTATTTCTTATTTTCAAAAAATACAAAAAAAAATTCTTCTTTTTCGTTTTTCCAAATTAATTTTGGAAAAATACAAAAAAATATAAAATCATAAAAACCAAAAATTTTATGTTTCTTGTTTGAGTCTTGTGTCAACTTTTAAGTTTGGTGTCAATTGCATCTTTTTAATTTTCCTTTAATTTTCGAAAACTCATGTATTTGTTCTTCATTGATCTTCAAGTTGTTCTTGATGATTTTTCTTAATTAATCTTTAATTTCTTCTTGTTTGGTGCCTTTTCTTGTTTTTCATATGCATTTTTAATTTGTTAGTGTATAAACATTGAAAATTTCTAAGTTTAGTGTTCTTGCATGCATTCTTTGTTTTGATCTTAAATTTTCATGTTTTGCATCATTTTTATGTTTTTCTCTTTCTTCATTAAAAATTCAAAAATTAAAAATATATCTTTCCTTATTTCACTCATAAATTTCGAAAATTTGGATTGACTTAGTCAAAAAAATTTTAAAATTTAGTTGTTTCTTATGAGTCAAGTCAAATTTTCAATTTAAAAATCCTATCTTTTCAAATCTTTTTCAAAAATCAAATCTTTTTCATTTATTTTTACATATTTTCTAAAATTTCAAATTGATTTTCAAAATCTTTTCTTATTTTTGTTTCATATTTTCGGATTTATTGTTAGCATTCAATTTTTAGATTCAAAAATTTTCAAGTTGTTACTTGCCTATTAAGAAAGGTTCAATCTTTAAATTTTAAAATCATATCTTTTAGTTTCTTGTTAGTCAAGTAATCAACTTTAATTTTCAAAATCAAATCTTTTTAATTTTCTTTTCAAATCTTTTTCAAAATAAATATTCAACCATATCTTTTTCAAAAATCAATTTCAAAATCTTTTCTAACTTCTTATCTTTTCAAAATTGATTTTCAAATCTTTTTAAATTAACTACTTGACTTTTTGTTTGACTTTAAAAGTTTTCTATTTCAATCACATCTTTTTCAAAACCAACTAACTACTTTTCTTTCTCCAATTTTCGAAAATCACTAACAATATTTTCAAAGATCACTTTTTATTTAATTACTTCATTCAGTTTTCAAATTTTATTTTATTTCTCTTTTTAAATTTCGAATTATAACTAATATTTAAAATAAAAAACAAAAATATTTTTATTTTATTTTATTTAATTTTCGAATTCTTCCCCCTCTCATCTCTTTCTATTTAGTTATTTATCTACTAACACTTCTCTTCTACTCATAATTCGAAACCCATTTTCTTCTTTGTGTTCGAATTTTTCTCTTCTCCTTCTTCTATTCTTCTCTTCTTCTACTCACATAAAGGAATCTCTATACTGTGACATAGAGGATTCCTCTTCTTTTTTGTTCTCTTCTTTTTCATATGAGTAGGAACAGGGATAAAGACATTCTTATTGAAGCTGATCCTGAACCTGAAAGGACTCTAAAGAGGAAGCTAAGAGAAGATAAAGCACAACATTCTGGAGAGGACCTGACAGAATTTTTCGAAAAAAAAGAGGAGATGGCCGAACCCAATAAAAATGGTGGAGATGCAAGGAAGATGCTTGGTGACTTTATTGCACCCTCTTCTAACTTCTATGGAAGAAGCATCTCAATTCCTGCCATTAGAGCAAACAACTTTGAGCTTAAGCCTCAATTAGTTTCTCTAATGCAACAGAATTGCAAGTTTCATGGACTTCTATTGGAAGATCCTCATCAGTTCTTAGTTGAATTCTTGCAAATCTGTGACACTGTCAAGACCAATGGAGTTAATCCCGAGGTCTACAGGTTTATGCTTTTCCCTTTTGCTGTAAGAGACAGAGCTAGAACATGGTTGGATTCACAACCTAAGGAAAGCCTGAACTCTTGGGAAAGATATAAGCAATTGATCAAAAGGTGTCCTACTGACATGCTTCTAGAATGGAGCATCATATGTATATTCTATGATGGTCTGTCTGAGTTATCAAAAATGTCATTGGACCATTCTGCAGGAGGATCTCTTCATCTAAAAACCCCTGCAAAAGCTCAGGAACTCATTGAAATGGTTGCAAATAACCAGGTCATGTACACCTCTGAGAGGAGTCCTGTGAACAATGGGATGCCTCAGAAGAAAGGAGTTCTTGAAATTGATACTCTGAATGCCATATTGGCTCAGAAAAAAATATTGACTCAGAAAGTCAATATAATTTCTCAGAGTCTGAATGGATTGCAAGCTGCATCCAACAGTATTAAAGAAGCATCTTCTGAAGAAGAAGCTTATGATCCTGAGAACCCTGCAATAGCAGAGGTGAATTACATAGGAGAACCCTATGGAAACACCTATAATCCTTCATGGAGAAATCATCCAAATTTCTCATGGAAGGACCAACAGAAGCCTTAACAAGGCTTCAACAATAATGGTGGAAGAAATAGGTTTAGCAATAACAAGCCTTTTCCATCATCTTCTCAGCAACAGACAGAGAATTTTGAACAGAGCCATTCTGGCCTGGCAACCATAGTCTCTGATCTGTCCAAGACCACACTAAGTTTCATGAATGAAACAAGGTCCTTCATTAGAAATTTGGAGGCACAGGTGGGTCAGCTGAGTAAGAAGATTACTGAAACTCCTCCCAGTACTCTCCCAAGCAATACAGAAGAAAATCCCAAGAGAGAGTGCAAGGCCATAACCATGACCAACATGACCAAACCTGGAGAGAGTGAGGAGGACGTGAGTCCCAGTGAGAAAAGCCTCATAGGACATCCTCTAGACAGAAAGGAGTTTCCTTTGAGGAACCAAAGGAATTTGAGGCTCATACAGAGACCATAGAGATTCCATTGAACTTCCTTCTGCCATTCATGAGCTCTGATAAATATTCTTCCTCTGAAGAGGATGAAGACATCACTGAAGAGAAAGTTGCTAAATATCTAGGAGCAATCATGAAGCTGAATGCCAAGTTATTTGGTACTGAGACTTGGGAGGATGAACCCCCATGTTCACCAATGAACTGAATGCATTAATGAGGCAGACATTACCTCAGAAGAAACCGGATCCCGAAAAATTCTTCATACCTTGTACCATAGGCACCATGACCTTTGAGAAGGCTCTATGTGACATGGGGTCAGGGATAAACCTCATGCCACTCTTTGTAATGGAGAAACTGGGAATCTTTGAGGTACAAGCTGTAAGAATCTCACTAGAGATGACAGAAAAATCGATAAAACAGGCTTATGGACTAGTAGAGGACGTGCTAGTGAAGTTTGAAGGCCTTTACATCCATGCTGATTTCATAATCCTAGACACTGGGAAGGATGAGGATGAATCCATCATCCTTAGCAGACCCTTCCTAGCCATAGCAAAAGCTGTGATTGATGTTGACAGAGGAGAGTTGGTTCTTCAGTTGAATGAGGACTACCTTGTATTCAAGACTCAAGGTTCTCCTTCTGTAACCATGGAGAGGAAGCATGAAAAGCTTCTCTCAATACAGAGTCAAACAAAACCCCCACATTCAAACTCTAAGTTTGGTGTTGGGAGGCTACAACCAAACTCTAAGTTTGGTGTTGAGAGGCCACAACCAAACTCTAAGTTTGGTGTTGAGAGGCCCCAACCCTGCTCTGATTATCTGTGAGGCTCCATGAGAGCTCACTGTCAAGCTATTGACATTAAAGAAGCACTTATTGGGAGGCAACCCAATATTATTTAATTATATCTATTTATTTTCTATTGTTATTTTATGTTTTCTATAGGTTGATGATCATGTAAAGTCACAAAAACAACTGAAAAAATAAAAAACAGAATGAAAAACAGCATTAAAAATAGCACACCTTGGAGGAAAAGCTTACTGGCATTTAAACGCCAGTAAGAAGCATCAGACTGGCGTTTAACGCCAGAAAGAAGCATCAAGCTGGTGTTAAACGCCAAAAACAAGCTACAGTCTGGCGTTTAACACCATAAACAAGCACCAACTTGGCGTTAAACGCCAATAAAGGGAGAAAAGCTGGTGTTTAACGCCAGAAACAAGCAGCAGTCTGGCGTTAAACACCAGGATTGAACTCTAAGGGCGTTTACACGCCTAAATAGAGCAGGGATGATAAGTCCTTGACCCCTCAGGATCTGTGGACCCCACAGGATCCCCACCAACCCCACCTCTCTCTCTCTCTCTCCCACCTTTTCATAACATTCTTTCCCAAATACCCTTCACCAATCACCTCCATCACCCTTACCCATCACCTTTCTTAAATGAAAAATGTTTTAACCACAAAAGAACAAGAAGTACATGATTTCAAATTCATCCTTGAAATTAGTTTAATTGTTTTGATGTGGTGACAATACTTTTTGTTTTCTGAATGAATGATTGAACAGTGCATATTTTTGAATTTGTTGTTTATGAATGTTAAAATTGTTGGCTCTTGAAAGAATGATGAAAAAGGAGAAATGTTATTGATAATCTGAAAAATCATAAAATTGATTCTTGAAGCAAGAAAAAGCAGTGAAGAACAAAGCTTGCGAAAAAAATGAAAATAAAAGAAAAAAAAAAGAGAAAGAGAAAGAAAAAGCAAGCAGAAAAAGCCAAAAGCTCTTTAAACTAAAAGGCAAGAGCAAAAAGCCAATAGCCCTTTAAACCAAAAGGCAAGGGTAAAAAGGATCCAAGGCTTTGAGCATTAATGGATAGGAGGGTCCAAAGGAATAAAATCCTGGCCTAAGCGGCTAAACCAAGCTGTCCCTAACCATGTGCTTGTGGCATGAAGGTGTCAAGTGAAAAGCTTGAGACTGAGCGGTTAAAGTCGTGATCCAAAGCAAAAAGAGTGTGCTTAAGAACTCTGGACACCTCTAATTGGGGACTCTAGCAAAGCTGAGTCACAATCTGAAAAGGTTCACCCAGTTATATGTCTGTGGCATTTATGTATCCGGTGGTAATACTGGAAAACAAAGTGCTTAGGGCCACGGCCAAGACTCATAAAGTAGCTGTGTTCAAGAATCAACATATTGAACTAGGAAAATCAATAACACTATCTAAATTCTAAGTTCCTATAGAGGCCAATCATTCTGAACTTCAAAGGATAAAGTGAGATGCCAAAACTATTCAGAGGCAAAAAGCTACTAGTCCCGCTCATCTAATTGGAGCTAAGTTTCATTGATATTTTGGAATTTATAGTATATTCTCTTCTTTTTTATCCTACTTTATTTTCAGTTGCTTCGGGACAAGCAACAATTTAAGTTTGGTATTGTGATGAGCAGATAATTTATACACTTTTTGGCATTGTTTTTAGGTAGTTTTTAGTATAATTTAGTTAGTTTTTACTATGTTTTTACTAGTTTTTATGCAAAATTCACATTTCTAGACTTTACTATGAGTTTGGGTGTTTTTCTGTGATTTCAAGTATTTTCTGGCTGAAATTGAGGGACCTGAGTAAAAATCTGATTCAGAGGCTGAAAAAGGATAGCAGATGCTGTTGGATTCTGACTTCCTTGCACTCGAAATGGGCACCGAATGCAAACTCGCTAACTCGCTAGCAAACTCACGAGTTTGAGCGATTCTATCCGAGTCTAGCCGAGTCAACCCGAATCTACCCAGAAACGAGTTTGTGTCCGAGTCAACTTGATTCCACTACCTAAACTCGTAAACTCGTACGAGTTTATGAGTTAACTCGCGAGTTTGACAACCATGATTAGAGTAACTAAAAGTAGAAGAGAAAATAAAATTAAAATAAACATCGAACCTAATATAAAGAAATAACTATAAAGTAAAAGAAATCCTAATTCTAAAACCTAAGAGAGAGGAGAGGCCTCTCTCTCTAAAACTACATCTAAAACCTAAAATTGTGAGTTATGAATGTTGTATAAATTGTTCTTCCACCTTCTCTTCGATTGCCCCATTCTCTGGCTTTTATTATGTGTTTCTGGGCTTGGATTTGGGCCAAAAAGGGTCCAGAAATCGCTGGGGGTGACTTCTGCAATTTTCTGCACGTGGCATCCGTCACGCGTGTGCGTGGGTCACGCGTTCGCGTCATTTGGAGTTTTCTTTGTTACACGTACGTGTCAGTCACGCGTCCACGTCGTTTGTGTTCTGCGCCAAGCACGCGTCCGCGTCGTCCACGCGTGCGCGTCGCTTGCGTTTTGTGCTAGGCATGCGTCCACATCGTCCACGCATGCGCGTCACTGCCTTTTTTTCAAAACTCCATTTTTGTGCTTTGCTTCCATTTTTTGTATGTTTCCTTTCTGTCCTCTAAGCCATTCCTGCCCTATAAAGCCTGAAATTAATTAACACATAGATCACGACATCGAATGGTAATAAAAGATAATTAAATTTAATATTTTTAAAGCATAGGAAACATGTTTTCATATATATCTTAAAATAAGGAAGGAATTATAAAACCATGAAAATCTTATGAATAAGTGGGTAAAGAATTGATAAAAACACTTATTTTAGCACAAGATGAATCATAAAATAGGGGTTTATCAACCTCCCCACACTTAAACAATAGCATGTCCTCATGCTAAATCCAAGAGAAAAGAATGAAGGTAGAATGGTGGAATCTTATGCAATGCAATCTATTCTAAATGCAAGCTACCTAAATGAATCATGCAATTCTAATTATTATCCACCTATATATATAGAGCTTACATGTGGTTAAATTGATTCATATTTTCAAGGAATCATATATGTACAACCAAGGCCAAATCATATTAAAATACATTCACAATTGAGTTGAGTTAAAGGAATTCACAAACTTGCAAGATAATTTAATAATTAAACATGGATATATAGAAATGAGCTATTGAACCCTCACTGGATTTGTGTTTACTCTCTAGTCACTCAGTGTTTGGGGTTAATCACTCTATTCTTTTCTAGTCATGCTTTCTAAAACTTTGTTCTTCATCTAACCAATCAACAAATATCTAATGTATACATACAAACATCATGAGGTCTTTTTCAGGGTTGTAATGGGGCTAAGATAAGGGTGAAGGTATGTATATAAGGCTAAGTGAGATATAAATTGAATCCTTGATTAGTCTAAGATCTCACCTAACATATACATACTCTATAAAAATTTGCCTAGCTTCCCAATTTTCCCACTTTTGTGTCACATACTCATGTACCAATTTTATTTTTGATTTTTATCCCATGTGCATCGATTTTTTTCTATTTAAACTTAATGGGGTAATTTTGTCCCCTTATTTTTTTATTTAATTAAACAGGAAAATTTTTTTTTGAAACATAAACACAATTTATTTCAATGCACATGGTATTTTAATTTAATTTGGTTTCACATGAGCATGCTCCCAAATTTCTGATTATTTTATTAATTTAATCCTTTCCTATCAACCCATGTTTCCACATTTTCCCACACTTAGTGGATACACAATCTCTATCTTAAGCTAACCAAGGATTCAACTTGGGATTTATAATTTATTTTTCTGCTTAAGGCTAGTGATGTGGTTATAGAACAAAAGGGGATTAAAAGGCTCAAGGGGGCTAATAAGGGTGACATAAAAGGATAGGCTTATTTGGGATAAGTGAGCAAAAACAAGTAATGGCCTCAATCACATGCAAGTATGTAAATACATTCTATATTGGACATATAGAATGAAACAAAGTAAGTATTGCAAGCATAGAAAAGAAGGGCGGAACACACAGGAATGAAAATTATGGTTAAATGTAACCATACAATTAAGCTCAAAAACTCACGGGTTGTGTGTTCTTTGGCTCAAAAACCATATATCAGTTATGTATATCATGCAAGTAGAAATCAGGAGTTTCCATTCAACTCAATGTGAATCTTAGAATGGCTCTTATAAAATTTAGTATTTTCTTTGAAAAAAAAATGTTGTCAACTAACTCACATTTATTGCTATATATATATATAGTGTGTGTGGATTGTTGTGATTCTGAAAAGCTAAAGTTTCTAGTTTACTCTTTTTTTTTAATTTCAATTAAACCAAGTTATCGTATGCTAAAAGGGTAAACTAAACTAATTAATCCATATTTTTTACATCACAACTTAATAAGCTAAAAGTGCAAACTAAACTAAATATCTAAGATATATATAAACCAAAGTGCAAAATGTAGAAATAAAGTAAAAATATAGCAAAAGAAAATGCACAAGTACTAAAAGACAAATAAGATAAAATAAACTACAGAAAAAGAAATAAAAATAGGATAGAGAGAGTCTGAAAGTAGTTCACCAAAAATAAAGTTCACCAGAGATGGCGACCTCCCCACACTTAAATAATAGCATCGTCCTCGATGCATAATCAAGCTGGGTGTGAGGAAGTGGCATCTCCGGAAGGATGTACTGCTGGTGTCTCTGTGGGCTCTGATAGGGATAATGCCTGAGGCTCTGCCTGGATCGGTGCCTGTGGGTCTGATGGCTGTGTCTGTGGAGGCTCCTCATGCTGGGACTCTGCCTGCTGATGCTCCTCTTGTGCCTCTGTCGCATGATCATCCGCCTCCTCCTCAGATGGATCTGATGGTGTGTCAGGCTCGGAGGGGATGTCAGGGGTGCCAAACCGGATCAATAGCTTCAAATGCTCATAACGCTGCTTGTTGCGGCGCTCCATCCGATCCAGGTGCTCGAAGAGTCGGCACACCAGGTGGTAGATGGGCTCTGAAGCAGGTGGAGGTGCTGTGGTGATGGCTGGTGCAGCAGGAGCTGAAGGGGCAGCAGAAGATGTGGCTGCCTCAGCAGAGTCAGTGAGAAAGGGTGGTCGGTAGCCCAAAGCCTGGAACTTCCTGCTGTGTGGGATAATTTTCTTGCATTCGGCGGCAAGTGGCTTCTCATCAGCAATCTCCCAGGGCACCTCAGCTCGGCGTCCCATCTGAGTAATCAAGTATGGAAGGGGCACAATGCCTCGGACATGGACCCTGGACATATAATACCGGATAAATCTGGGGAAGTACAGGTCCTTGCCCTCCATCACACACCAAATGAGAGTAATCATGGCAGCTGGCACCTCTGTCTCATGAGTGCTCGGCATCACGTAGTTACTCAGAATATGCTGCTGATGAGCGGATATTTTATACGCTTTTTGGGGTTAATTTCATATAGTTTTGAGTATGTTCTAGTTAGTTTTTAGGTTATTTCCATTAGTTTTTAGGAAAAATTCATATTTCTGGACTTTACTATGAGTTGTGTGTTTTTCTGTAATTTCAGGTTCTGGCTGAAATTGAAGGAGCTGAGCAAAAATCTGATTCAGGCTGAAAAAGGACTGCTGATGCTGTTGGATTCTGACCTCCCTGCACTCAAAGTGAATTTTCTGGAGCTACAGAACTCGAAATGGCATGCTTTCAATTGCGTTGGAAATTAGACATCCAGGACTTTCCAGAAATATATAATAGTCCATACTTTGCACAAGGATAAATGACGTAAACTGGCGTTCAACGCCAGTTCTCTGCCCAATTCTGGCGTCCAGCGCCAGAAAAAGATCAAAAGCTGGAGTTAAATGCCCAAACTGGCACAAAAACTGGTGTTCAACTCCACAAACGGCCTCTGCACGTGAATTGCTTAAATCTCAGCCCATCACACACCAAGTGGGCCCCAGAAGTGGATCTCTGCATCATCCATCATAGTTTACTCATTTTTTGTAAACCTAGGCTACTAGTTTAGTATTTAAACAACTTTTAGAGACTTATTTTGGATCTCATGACATTTTAGATCTGAACTTTGTATTCTCTGACGGCATGAGTCTCTAAACCCCATTGTTGGGGGTGAGGAGCTCTGCTGTGTCTCGATGAATTAATGCAAGTATTTCTGTTTTCTATTCAAACACGCTTGTTCCTATCTAAGATGTTCATTCGTGCTTAATTGTGATGAAGGTGATGATTCGTGACACTCATCACCATTCTCAACCCATGAACGTGTGCCTGACAACCACCTCCGTTCTATATCAGATTGAATGAGTATCTCTTAGATCTCTTAATCAGAATCTTCGTGGTATAAGCTAGAATTGATGGCGGCATTCATGAGAATCCGGAAAGTCTAAACCTTGTCTGTGGTATTCCGAGTAGGATTCAAGGATTGAATGACTGTGACGAGCTTCAAACTCCTGAAGGCTAGGCGTTAGTGACAAACGCAAAGGAATCAAGGGATTCTATTCCAACCGGATCGAGAACCAACCGGTGATTAGCCGTGCTGTGACAGAGCGCGTGAGCGTAGTTTTCACTGGAAGGATGGAAGGTAGCCATTGACAACGGTGATCCACCAACACACGGCTTGCCATAGGAGGACGTACGTGCATGAACAAGAAGACAGAGGAAAGCAGAGATTCAGAAGACTAAGCATCTCCAAAACTCCAACATATTCTCCATTACTGCATAACAAGTAACCTTTAATCCATGCTCTCTTGTTTATTTGCAATTCAACTGATAAACATAATTAACTTTCTGACTAAGATTTACAAGATAACCATAGATTGCTTCAAACCAACAATCTCCGTGGGATTCGACCCTTACTCACGTGAGGTATTACTTGGACGACCCAGTGCACTTGCTGGTCAGTGGTACGAGTTGTGAAAAGTGCGATTCACAATTCGTGCACCAGCTGCCAAAGTCGAGCCTCATCATTCAGGTAGATAAGCTTTATTCCTTTTAGGGCCACTGTGGACTTGCTCATGACCCATGGGACAGTAGGATCAAGAGCTATGGTCCGCTTCACTGCGTCCCAGTCAAACCTCATGAATCTCATATCCTCTTCAGCCTGCTGGTAACCATCCGGTTTATCTAATTTAGGTGGGAGCTGGAGGATATCTTCTATTACTTCCTCAGTAACCAGAATCTATTTGCCTCTAAGTTGTACTACATCCAGGGTCATTTTGAAATAGTTACAGTAGAATTCTCTGACCCAGGATGGGTTGACCTCAGTCAAGTTCCTCTCCAAGAAGAACCAGCCTCTCTGTTTAATTTGGTCTGAGGTGTATTGTTTGAGTTCTTCTGGAATTTTGAGGGTCTTTTCCAGGTATAGGTTCCTGGAAGTTGCAAAGACCAGATACTTCAGCTCACAGTATCTGTTGGCAAACTTGATGGGGTCTGTGGCAGGCACCAATTGATCAGCCTTTTCCTGTGGGATAAAATTCTTCTCCCGCCAGGAATTATCATGGAGGATATCTAAGATGGAGGTAGAATATTCTCCTCTTTTCTTTTTGCTTATAGTTGCGTTGCCCTTTCCTTTTCTTTTAGAGTCAGACATCCTGAAAAGCAGAAGTTCCAGGATACAGTTTAAGAAACTAAAGCAGGAAAATAGGTAAGCAAATAGGATTTTATCAATATAAGCATAGAGGGGCAAAAGAGGAATAAAATAGCAATATAAGCATGTAGTGAGTTAAATAAATGTAAAATGTTGGATTGTATTCAAGTTAAAAGTTTGAGAATGAAAATCACAATCCGAAATCATATGATATGCGGAATTCTTGTTAATCAGGAAAAACAGTAATCATGCCTTGAAATGGGTTGAAAATAGTTAGGGAAAAACCAAAAGAGGAGTTAGAGAGTTAAAGCAGTTAGGAGTTAAAAAGGGAAGTTAAAGTAAGTGGCATGGTAATGTGGTTCCTAATTAATCAAAATTTCACAAACCTGAATAACAAGTAACTCACATTCAAGTAAATATTGCACATTATTGATGATAATTCATATAAAGGAATTTCAGAATGAAACTGAAATCATCAATAAGGCGAATTAAGGGATAAGGGAATCAGGAAGAATAAGAAAGCTAGCCCATGCATTCATGAATTGGCTTGGTTGAAACCAATTAGTGCAAAACTTGAAATTTTCAAAACTAATTCATGAATGGGAGTTGAGTGAAACAATTTGCTGAAAAAAAATTTGGGCAGCATTTTGGCTAAAATTTGGACATTCCCGGGTAATAAACAGCAGCAGAAACAGTTCATATGATAATAAGGTAGTGCAGAAAAGAGTAACAAATAGTAATTCACATGAATTCAGAATAAACAAACTCAATTTGCATTAAAGAATAGTAAAGAGCAGCATATGAACAGCATTATCATCACAGCAAATTCAAAATTGCGAAACAGATAAAACAAGTAACAAGAACGGTGTAATTATTAGGCCTAAATCCACTAACCATATCCTAGCTACCTAACCACCTAAAATCCACTACGATCATGCATCTCTAACTATCCTAATTTGAAAAAAATGCAACTAACTAACTAATTAGGAAAGGAATCGGTGTTTGGCGGAACCTGGTTGGCGTAGTAATAATTTGAACGCAGAGAGAGGGTGGTGGTTTGGGTGGGTGACATGGCGGCGCTGGGAGTTTTGCAGCAGTGGCAGGCGGTGTGGCGGCGGTCCTTGGCGGTTCGGTTTGGTGCAGGGGATGAGAGAGGGTTATGGAGGAGAGAAGAGAAGAAGGGGTGAGAAGGTTGAGGGTTGTGGGGGTCGTGGTGGCCGGCGGGGGCACGGCGACGGTGGTGGCGGCTCGGTGGCGGGGCGGGGGGAAGTGGAGGGAGAATGGTGGGAGAAGAAGAAGAAGGGGAGAAGAAGAAAGGGAGAGGGGGGGTTCGGCGAGGGTGGCGCGGCGGGCTTGGTCGGCGACGGTGGTGGCGGGGCGTTAGGAGGTGGTGGTGATTTGGTGGTTGGGGAGGGGAGAAGAGAGAGTGCAGAGGAAAAGGGGAGGGAAAATGGTGACGCGGGGGGGCTAGGGTTTCACGTGGGTTGGGTTAGTGGATTTAAATCCACGTGGATGCGTGGGTCACGCGAACGCGTGGTTAGAGCGGAAAGGCAATGACGCGAATGCGTCATTGACGCGATCGCGTGAGTAAGGTATAACGAAAGTGACGCGTACGCGTGAGGCACGCGTACGCGTCGCTCAGTATTGTGCTAAACGCACAATTCCAGCATCATTTTGGCACAACTCTCTGTTTCCATTGAGGGGGCAAGAATTTCCACGCGAGGCGTATGCGTCGCCTACGCTTTCGCGTGGTGTGTGTGTGAAGTGGAAGTGACGCGTTCGCGTCGTTGACGCGTACGCGTGGCCCAAATTACGCCTAACGCATTACAGCCGCATGATTCCAGCCCAACTTTCTGGGCGTTGGATTGTTACATCGATTTCGAATCGACGCCTACGCGTGGCCCATGGGCACGCGTGAGGTGCATTATTTTTTTTATGCAAGATGCAGATGTAATGAATGATCCTAGGGAAAATAAAATAAAATAAAATAAAATAAAACTAGAAACAAACAAAACGAAATAAAATTAAAGTTGAAAAAGGAACGATCATACCGTGGTGGGTTGTCTCCCACCTAGCACTTTTAGTTAAAGTCCTTAAGTTGGACATTTGATGAGCTTCTTGTCATGGCGGCTTATGCTTGAACTCATCCAAAAATCTCTACCAACATTTGCAATTTCAATGTCCTCCAAGGTCCCAGACCAGGCATGTAAAGCCTTTGAGCAAATCAAAGCAGGCTTTCAGGCTCCACAGGTGTTGATTGTCAGAATGAATCCCAGGATCCCAAATCTTGCTTTTGTAACTGATTTCGCTTTTATCTACATTATTCCAACTGGGCGGTACACAACCTGAATTTCCACTGAGATACCCAGACTTCTTCCGAAATTCATCCAATCGAGTTCTATACCAATCTTTGCACTTCCAATTGGAGCGTGGAACCTTATTGAACCTTACTTGCCAACTATTGTTACCAACCACCTCCCTCTTACTCTTAAAACCACAAAGAGCTCTAAGATGGCCATCTGTTTCAAGCAAACCATATTCAAATGTAAAATTAAAGATGAAGGCTAAGGATTTTACCCACTTGAAGTTTGTATTATGTGGTAATGGCCGTGGGAGAGGTGTTTCCAGTGGTTCTTCAAGCTCCACTTCCTTGTACTCCTCTGTGAATTCTTCCAATTCCTGACTAATCTCTTCAATTACAACCATGTCTTGATCAGAGTCTTCAATGTCTTTCTCATCACTCAGGTCATAAGTTGGAGGTTGAGAAAAATCTACCTCTGCATCATCTTCATATTCACTTGGGGAAGAATCTTCTAGCTCAAAGAGTTCAATTGTGACTGCAAGGTCATCATTAGAAGAATTTGATTCATGATCATCATTACCAAGGAAACTAGCTTCTTGATTTGTTCCGTCCAGTTCTTCATAAGATACATGCTTTGGGGGTTGTGCACTATCTTCCTTAGCATCAATTTCAAATTGCTTGACGGAATTGTCCACAATTCTTGATTCCCATGGAGGTTCAGTGTCTCCTAAGTCTTCAACCAATTCATCTTCTTCGATAATTGCAGCTTCTTCTACTTGTTCCAGTACAAAGTCATGTTTCGTGTTGTCCACCGGAGCTTCTAATGTCTCCTTCATACTGGGGGTTAATCGGTTTATCACTTACTCCAGTTGATGAAGGGTTGCATGAAATTGGTTCACTGTTTCTTTGAGACGGTCTTGTGCTTCTTGGTTTGATGGACATGGACATGGTGCATATGGAAGTGGTGGTTCTTGGGAGTAGTTGGATTGGAATTTGGGTGGATAAGAGTTGGGGGCATATGGAGGTGGATGGTTGTAAGTGGCTTGTGAGCATGGTGGTTCAAAGCTATGTTGAGGAAGTGGTTTATAGGCGTATGATGGGGCTTGTTGGTAGCTACAAGGGGGTCCACCAAATCTATCATCTTGGTATACACCTCGGAATGGCTCTTGACCATAGTAAACTGGTGGAGGTTGGTTGTCACGATAAGGTTCACCGTAACTATTGTCTGCGTGTGCATCGTAGAATGGTCGTTATCCATGGTATCTTGGAAAGTGTTGTTGCCGAAAGAGTTGATCAGATCCTCGTAGCTCCTTCCATCTGTGATTGGTTTGACCTTGATGCATGTTCCTGTTATAGCTTCCATTCCTTGCAACAATATTAGAACCAAACTCAAAGCGACAGGGGTGAGAGTTCATAGTAGCTAATAAAAATTAAAAACAAAAATAAAAACAAATAAACAAGCAAAATAAAATATTTACAATAACCAATAATAAGGTACACAATTGCAATTTCCCGGCAACGGCACCATTTTTGACGAACGGATTCCTACCGGTAAAGAATTTTATAAGAATAATCGCGTTGTAGATATAGTTTCTAAACCAAGCAATAATCCTTTCGTACAAAAGTTTTGGTTGTCACTTAAGCAAACCCAATAAAATTGATAACCGAAGTATTTAAACCTCGGGTCCTCTTCTCAAGGAATTGTAGAGAGGTGTGATTTATTATTGGTTATGAAAAAAGATATGTTTTTGGGTTTTTGGAATAGTGAACAAGTAATGTAAATAGCAAGAAAAATAAATTAATAATTATAAAGAAAACTCTTGGTGAGGTATAAGAACTGGAAATCCTATCCTAGTTATCCTTATCAGGTGTGATGAGAATTGTTTATCGCTCCCACTTAGTTAACCCTTACTAAATAAAGGAAAGTTAAGTAGACCAATCAATTTGATCCTCAAGTCCTAGTCAACTCCTATGGAAAGACTAGCTTTAGAGCGATCCAAGTCAATCAGCGAGAATTCCAATTTTCAATCAACCGCTGAGTTTGATAACTCAAGTGTTACCAATTACTTAACCAAAACCAAAAGGAGAAAAATCTAAATTAAATTGAAGGCATCATGATGGAATAAAACAATCATAAATCTGAAATACCTCAAATTATATTAAATAGAATATTCAAATCTTAACATGAAAAGATTCATAAGCCAATTTGGCAATATAAATAATTAACAAGTAAAAGAATTAGAGTAACAAAAAGTAGAAGAGAACATAAAAATAAAATAAACATCGAACCTGATATGAAGAAATAACCATAAAGTAAAAGAAATCCTAATTCTAAAACCTAAGAGAGAGGAGAAAGCCTCTCTCTCTCTCTCTCTAAAACTACATCTAAAACCTAAAATTGTGAGTTATGAATGTTGTATGAATTGTTCTTCCACCTTCTCTTCGATTCCCCCATTCTCTGGCTTTTATTCTGTGTTTCTGGGCCTAGATTTGGGCCGAAAAAGGGTCCAGAAATCGCTGGGGGTGACTTCTGCAATTTTCTGCACGTGGCGTCCGTCACGCGTCCGCGTCATTTGTGTTCTGCACCAAGCACGCATCCGCGTCGTCCACGCGTTCGCGTCACTGCCTTTTCTTCAAAACTCCATTTTTGTGCTTTCCTTCTATTTTTTGTATGTTTCCTTTCTGTCCTCTAAGATTTTCCTGCCCTATAAAGCCTGAAATTACTTAACACACAGATCACAGCATCGAATGATAATAAAGGATAATTAAATTTAATATTTTTAAAGCATAGAAAACATGTTTTCATATATATCATAAAATAAGGAAGGAATTATAAAAACATGTAAATCTTATGAATAAGTGGGTAAAGAATTGATAAAAACACTTATTTGAGCACAAGATGAATCATAAAATAGGGGTTTATCACGGTGTATTTTGGAAAACTTTCGGTGTTTTTGTATTTTGATAAGTTCTACATAATTCAAAACTCTTCCTCTTTCTCCTTCTCATCTTCTACTGTTGCTTCTTCTTTATCTTCTTATTTCATTTTCTCATAAATTTTTTTTTGGAGAAAAAAGTCAAACAAAGAAAAAAATACATAATGTTGCAAAGTCAATAGAAAAAGGAGGATGGAAAAAAATGCAGCAACAACAGTAGCAATAAAAAGATTAATGATGAAGATGAAACATGCGAAGAAGAAGGAACATGAAGAAAAAAGAAAAAGGACGCAAAGAAGAAGGAGAAGAAGAAGAAGAAAGAGGAGGAGGAGGAGGAGGAGAAGGAACGTAGGATACAAATATTGGAGAAGGAACGCAAAGTAAAACAGTGTGATTTCACAAATGCATATTATATAAGTGGGTTTTGTTGGGTTAGGATTTACTTGTTTGGATTGTGTTTGCCAAAAAAAGCTGCTATACATCAAAGTATTTTTCGTAACCAAGTTCAATTAAGTTGGTCTAAACCCAACAAAAACTACTTTCATCATACGTAGCGTACGTGTACACACGCGCTTTACTAACACAAACGAAATTCCGCTTCACTTTATGCGTTTGTTCTTCATGTGTCTCCTCCTCCTTCTTCTATTGGTGATGTTATTACTGCATTTTATTTTTTATTTCTTCTTCTCCTCCTCTTGTTCATGTTACTGCAGTCATTTATTCTTCTTTTTTTTATATTTTTTCCCTTTTTCTTAGTTTTATTCCTCTCAAGAAAGTAAATTAAGAAGAATTTTGAGAAAATGAAAGAAGGAGAAGATGAAAAAAATGAAAAAGAAGAAGAATACAAAGCAGAAGATAAGGAGGATGAAGAAGAAGAGTTTTGAATTGTGCAAGACGAGACCAAATGCACCGAAATTACATAGTAATTACGACACAATTAACTCAGAAATGTACCAAAATTATAAGAGTTTCTAAGTTTATAGAATGCACAATTTTTTGTTCACTTGTTATTACATAATAGTGTTGCTATAGTAACATTTCGGTTTATTTGTAGTATAGGTGTATTATCAATGAACAATTTATCTCAAAAGTTGGGATGACTTTCAAGACAAATTGAATGGAATGGAATAGAATCTAATGCAATTGAATAAAGTAATAATGAATAAATAATTTCATTCTTCTTAACTAAAACATTTGGTCAATACTTACCAGCAGCATAAAGTGAACCTCAATTAACACACAAATGAACCGAAATTAGTTCAAATTTGAACAAGCAGTCAAATAGACTCAATCAGAAACAAAAATAAATTGAATCTATTTTTGGATCCAAATGAACCTCAATTAAACTAAGAAATGAACCGAAATTACTTAAGGAATAAAAAATTTGGTCAATACTTAGCAGCAGCATCAAGTGAACCTCAATTAACACACCAATGAACCGAAATTAGTTCAAATTTGAATAAGCAGTCAAAAAGACTCAATCATCAATAAAAATACCTCGAATTCTTTTCTGGATCCAAATGAACTTGAATTAAACTATGAAATGAACAAAAATTACTTAAGGAATAAAAGATTTGGTCAATAGTTATCAATAGTATCAAGTGACCTCGATTAATACACAAATGAATCAAAATTAGTTCAAATTTGAACAAGCAGTAAAAAAACTCAATCATCAGCAAAAATATATTGAATTCATTTTTGGATCCAAATGAACCTCAATTAAACTAAGAAATGAACCAAAATTATTTAAGGAATAAAAAATTTGGTCAATACTTATCAATAGCATCAAGTGAACCTCAATTAATTCACAAATAAACCGAAATTAGTTTAGATTTGAACAAGCAGTCAAAAAGACTCAATCATCAATAAAAACACATCAAATTCATTTTTGGATCCAAATGAGTCTCAAATAAACTAAGAAATGAATCGAAATTATTTAATGACACTACAAGAAATATTAGTTTTAGCGACTAACTTTTGGCGGCAATGACTTAAATGGCTCCTGTTTGTTTTATTTAAGTTGTGTTTTTATGGCAATTATATATTTACCACTAATACTATATATTATAATGCCAACTATTATTATTGCCACTAAAAAATACTTTAAGTTAAATTTTTTTAGTGGCTATAGTGTTATGGCTACTAGTATTTTTACTAAAACTTTTTTTTCATAACAATTGGCCAATTAACAAATAAAAGGAGAGATTGTGTGAAACAGAGATAAAAGAGAGATTTCACCACCGAAACTCTAAGCTCATCGCTGTCGGTATCGCCGCTATAGTTCCAAAGGCTTATGGAATCGTTTTGCCTCTCAGATCGAGAGAAAGTGCCTTTTTCGTTAACACATCTCCTCCGCGAACGACTCCTTGGATTCATTTTCATCTGATCCACCTCAGATCTGCATCGCTGTCATTATTTGTTCATCTCAGATCTACGTCACCAAGGTTTTTCAGCCACCGTTGCTGCTCTTGTCGCAGCACCACACCTCCGCCGCTTGTACTGCCTTCGTTCTTGCACATAGACGCACAAGATCATCGCCACGGTAGGTCTTCTCTGTTTAACTTTTTTATTTTGGTTTAAATATTTAGAAGCATTTGATTCTCTCTCTGTTATTATTTTTGCTCTGTTTACTTGCTTGATCCTAATCAATCTAGCAGATCAAGTTGAAATTAAAGTGTTTAAGTGTTTCAGATCCTAATTTTTTGTTTAAGTGTTTTAGGTAACTCTCAACATTTTCTCCAATTTTACTTGGCTGGATTTCTTAAAAAATTGAATAGTAGGAGGAACCTACAAAAGTGGCCATGCATCTCACCACAATGTCACAATGGTTTCTTAGCTTTTATGGCCAAATTCATGTGGATGATCACTTCTGTTAGAAATGATATCTTATTGATTCTATCAATTTCCAAGTAAAAATTTGGAAGAAAATTTAAGAATATTTGTGCTACTTATGCTGTGTTACTGGGATTTATCTTTCTAAAATCTGAAGTTATGATGCATGTTAGTGCCTTATGTGACGTTTCTTTCCTATTTGTAGCCATCGTCAATTATTTCAGATGAGGTTTGCACTACATATGATTTCAACCTTCTTGGAAAGACATGTTTATGCAAACCTGAGTGGGTTTGGCGTGGAGAAACATTCATGGCAAAGAAAATGTGTGCCTCTCTTTTTGGTTAATGCTTGCTATCATTAGCATATTGTAGATTTATTTGTGCATAATTGACTGAAATATCTATTTGAAATCTTGCAGTGAATATTATCATATAAAGAAGCAGATTGAGTCTGATTTTGTTGATGGTGCTAATGTGAGGTTATCAAAATCTTTTCTTGACCTGCCCAAGGTAGAGCAACAATAAAAGCTGAAATACCGTTTAAAGAAATACTGCCAGAAGGTTGGTATTTTTTTAACAACTTTGTTTCATAATAGAGGTCATATTTAATCAAGATGGCATTCACAGGCATACAAGCATTTTGCAATAAATGAATGGGTTCAGTAGACAAGATATAATAAGGAATGGATGCATTAGAAAGAGATTTGGGATAGTGCCACTTGTAGAATAGATGGTAGAATTAGGTGGTTTGAATATGTTTGGTAAAGTCTTGTAGCTAAAGGTAGGGGAACCTAAGGAAAACCATATGCAAATCATTAAAAGTGACTTAACGGTTTAAACATAAACATGATTTTTGGTAGAACATTATGCCATTATTATGACTTCAGAAATTGTTGACTGTGTTAAAATTTGTAGGCCAAATTTCGGTGATTGTTTGTTAGGGTGTAGGCAATTCAGAATGCATCTATTATCCTTGGAAGACCCTTTTTAGCTACAGAAAGAGCCCTTATTGATGTTTAGAAGGGTGAATTAAATCTAAGGGTCAATGAAGAGGAAATTATTCTTAATGTGCTAGAGGCCTTGAGACACCCTGATGATTCTAAAGGGTGTATGAGAGTTGATATGATTGAACCTCTAATTGAAGAGGCGTTTGAAGCCGAAAAGCTTGAGGATGTTCTAGAGTCTCCATCTGACGATACTTTGCTTGAGATTGATGAATCATCACCTCAGAAGGAGAAGTCTCACACACTTGGCACTGAGGAAGGGTCTCCGAAGCTTGAGTTGAAACCCTTGCCTCCATCCTTGAGGAATGCATTCCTAGGAGACCAAGACACTTATCTGGTGATCATAAGCTCCTCTCTGACAAAGAAGGAAGAGGAGGCGCTACTTCAGGTACTCAAGAGTCATAAAATGGCTCTTGGGTGGACCATTAGTGACTTAAAGAGGATTGGTCCAACCAAGTGTATGCACAAGATGATACCTGAGGATGATGCTAAATCAATTGTGCAACCACAGAGGTGACTAAATTCAACCATGAAAGAAGTGGTCTAGAAAGAAGTGATGAAGCTTTGGGATGCGGGGATCATTTACCCTATTTCTGATAGCCCGTGGGTGAGTTCTGTGCAAGTGGTTTCCAAGAAAAGAGGGATGATAGTGGTCAATAATGAAAAAAATCAGCTCATCCCCATAAGAACCGTCACAGGGTGGCACATATGTATTGACTACAGGAGGCTCAACAATGCTACACGGAAGAATCACTTCCCCTTACCTTTCATTGATCAGATGCTTGAGAGATTAGCCGGCCATGCCTTTTACTATTTTCTAGACAGATACTTTGGCTATAATTAGATCACAGTAGACCCTCAAGATTAGGAGAAGACAGCGTTCACATGTCCTTTTGGAGTATTTGCTTATCGGAGAATGCCGTTTGGACTCTATAATGTCCTAGCAACTTTTTAGAGGTGTATGCTCTCTATTTTCTCAGACATGAGGTATTTATGGATGACTTCTCTGTTTTTGGTGATTCTTTTAATTCTTGCCTTAAGCATCTATCCTTAGTCTTGAAACGGTGTTAAGAAACAAACCTTGTTTTAAACTAGGAAAAATGCCACTTTATGGTAACTAAGGGTATTGTTCTTGGCCACCGGATTTCAAGCAAAGGAATAGAATTTGACAAAGCTAAAGTGGAGGTAATTGAAAAATTACCACCAACTAATAATGTTAATGCAATAAGAAGTTTCTTAGGACATGCAGGGTTTTATAGGAGTTTTATAAAGAATTTTTCTAAGATTGCTAAACTTTTGAGTAACCTTTTGGTTGCTGACACTCCTTTTATTTTTGACAATGATTGTTTGCATGCCTTTGAAACTCTGAAAGCAAGGCTTGTCTCTATATCCATCATAGCCCCTCCCAACTGGAATTTACCATTTGAGCTAATGTGTGATGTTAGTGATTATGCTATAGGGACTGTCTTGGAGCAGAGGCAAGACAAGCTTATGCACGTTATTTACTATGCTAGTCGTGTGCTGAATAATGTGCAAAAGAATTCCACTACTACAGAGAAGGAATTACTGGCTGTAATCTATGCATTTGATAATTTTATATCCTACTTAATTGGTTCCAAAGTTATTGTTTACTGACCACGCTGCTCTTAAGTACCGTCTAACCAAGCAGTATTCTAAACCAAAATTGATCAGGTGGGTGCTACTTCTTCAAGAGTTTGACATTGATATTAGAGACAGGAAATGGTCAGAAAATCAAGTAGTTGATCACCTCTCCAGGATTGGACCTGAAGGAGGGATGCCACCCCCACTGCTGTGACTAAGACCTTCCCGGATGAGCAACTCTTTATGATTCAAAGGGCTTCGTGGTTTGCAGACATTGTAAACTACAAGGCCATGAGGTTTATCCTTAAGGAATACAATAAACAACAAGTTAGAAAACTTTTGCATGATATTAAGTACTACTTGTGGGAAGAAGCTTATCTCTTTAAGAGATGCTCAGATGGTATGATCCGACAATATGTCTCAGATAAAGAAGCGCAGCAGATCCTCTGGCATTGTCAAGGTTCTGAGTATGAAGGCCACTTTGGTGGTGAAAGGACAACCACCAAGGTCATTTAGAGTGGGTTTTATTGGCCGACTCTCTTTCGAGACTCACAGAAATTTGTAAGAAACTGTGACAAGTGTCAGAGGGCCGAGAATCTCCCTCACAATCATGAGATGCCACAGTAGGGGATTCTCAAAATTGAGTTGTTTGATGTATGGGGTATTGATTTCATGGGACCTTTTACTCCCTCACACTCAAATACTTACATCTTGGTGGCATTGGATTACGTCTCCAAGTGGGTGGAAGCAGTGGCTTTGCCCACCAATGATGCTAGAGTCGTGCTGAACTTTCTACAAAGATATATTTTTAGCCAGTTTGGTGTCCCAAGGACACTGATTACTGATGGAGGAAGCCACTTCTGCAATAAACAACTGGACTCACTCCTGCAAAGATATGGAGTCCGTCATAAAGTAGCAACCCCTTATCACTCTCAAACTAGTGGACAGGCTGAAGTTTCTAACAGGGAGCATAAGAGGATCTTAGAGAAAATTGTGAGTACCTCAAGGAAGGTCTGGACAAGAAAATTTGATGATGCTCTCTGGGCGTACCAGACTGCTTTCAAGACTCCTATTGGAATGTCCCCATACCAGTTAATTTATGGTAAGACCTGACACTTTCCAGTCGAGTTGGAGCATAGAGCATACTAGGCAACAAAGTTTTTAAACTTTTGATGCCAAGGCTGCAAAAGAGAAGAGGTTGCTCCAACTAAATGAGCTTGACGAGTTCAGAAACTATGCTTATGAGAATATTAAGCTCTACAAGAAAAGGACTAAGAAGTGGCATGATAAAAAGATAGCCACAAGAGTATTAGATCCAGCCCAGAAGGTTCTACTATTTAATTCTCGGCTCAAGCTCTTTTTTGAGAAGCTGAAGTCCAGGTAGTCAGGACCTTTTGTGGTAACCGGAGTGTCACCCTATGGTCATGTGAAACTTCAAGAGAAAAATTCAGATAGATGATTCACAGTTAATGGCCAGAGAGTAAAACACTATCTTGGAGGCGAGATTGATCGCCAGAGGTTCACTTATCTGCTGACTTAGCAGAACTGACTGTCAAGCTAATGACAGTAAAGAAGCGCTTGTTAGAAGGTAACCCAACTCTTAGTATCCTTAATTTCATGCTCAGTAGGATTTCAATTTCTTTTTAGTTAATTTTAGTGGTCATTTTTAGTTTTCCTTGGTTTAACTATGTTTATGGTGATGCAAAGTATTTAGGTCAGGAAAAGGAGGAATCAGAGAGAGGAACAAAACATCCTGGGGGGCCATACACTTGAGTGCTCTGGCGCTGAACACTAAGATGGGTGTTCAGCGCCCCAATTGGTACATTCTTTTAAGGAGTGCTGGCGCTGAACGCCAGGGAAGGCGTTTAGCGCTTGGATTGGCAGCAATGGTGCTGGCGTGAAACGCCAGGTGGGAATTAAATGCCCTGGAAGGCATGTAGAAGTTGGCGTTAAATGCCAGGTGGGCGTTTAACATTTACAAGGGGGTCAATTCTTAAGATGCGCCTAACGATGGCCAAATTGCATAGGTTAGGAATTTGATTATCAAAATGGAATTGGCATTGTGAGTATAGTCCTAACTCAACAAATTGGTCACTGATCAAATGTTATCACAATACAAAATAAATTATAACCGAGAGTATTTAGCTCCCGGATCGTCTTCTCTAGGAGTTACAATGAAATGTACAATTATTGGCTATGAGAGAGAGAGAGAGAGAGAGAGAGAGAGAGAGAGCATGGGGGATTGTGATTGAAAGCAAGAGAGAAAGAAATGTAAATAGCAAGAAAGTAAATAAGCATGCAAGGAATGTAAATGGCAACTCTTGTCAAGGAGTGGATAATCTAGGTTTCCTATCCTAGTTGTGGACCACAAACATGGCAATTGTGTGGAAGCAATACAAACTAGTCAATCCTCCTTGAGAATTGGTCAAAAGGTGTAATTGATCTCAATCCATAAGTCCTAGTCAACTCACTAATTGCTTAGTAAAAGACTAGCATGATAAACTACTATTTTATGGTTTATCTTGTACTCAATTGAGTGGTTTTTATCAAGTCTTTGCACACTTATTCATACTAATTTCATGGTTTTACATTTTCCTTCCTAATCTTGTGCTATGATTAAAAACATGTTTCCTGGGCCTTTAAATTGCTAATTTTAGTCCTCTCTTATTACCATTCAATACCTTGATATGTGTGTTAAGTGATTTCAGGATTTATAAGGCAGGAATGGCTTAGAGGATGGAAAGGAAGCATGCAAAAGTAGAAGGAATACAAGAAGTTGAAGGAACTGCAAAGTTGTCAGCCCTGACCTCTTCACACTCAAATGGTCATAACTTGAGCTATAGAGGTCCAAATGAGGCGGTTTCAGTTGCGTTAGAAAGCTAACGTCCGGAGCTTCGCAATGATATAAAATTTGCCATAGCTAACCCAAAGATAGGCGATGCAAATGCGTGGTCACGCGTACGCATGACCTGGAGAAAATTCAATCCACGCGTACGCGTGGACGACGCGTATGCGTGACTTTGCCGTGTGCTGGAAGTATAAGAAATTGCTGGAAACGATTTCTGGGCTATTTTTGACCCAGTTTTTGGCCCAGAAAACACATATTAGTGGCTATAAAGTGGGAGAATCAATTCATTCACTCATACACTTCTCATTATTCACAATTTTAGGTTTTAGATGTAGTTTTTAGAGAGAGAGGCTCTCTCCTCTCTCTAGTTTTAGGATTTAGAATTTCTCTTAAGTCAGGTTTAATTCTTAATTGGCTGACTTCTGCTACGCATAAAAAATGGCACCGTTGCCGGTGAATTGCAAACGTGTACCTTATTATTCGTTATTGTAAATATTTGCTTTTTGCTTATTTGTTAGTTTTAGGATTTAATTGCTTATTTTTGTTAGTTTTTTTTTTATTTTCTTTAGCTACTATGAATTCTCACCCATCTGGCTTTTGGTTTGATTCCAATGTTGTTGCAAGGAATGGAAGCTATAATGAGAACAGGCATCAAGGTTGGAAGAATCAAAGATGGGAGGAGCCACTTGGCAACAACCCCCTCCAATGCGCTATAACCAACAACCATTCTGTGATGCATACCAAGACAATAGTTATGGTGGACCCTTTTGTGACAAACCACCTCCACCAAATTACTATGGTCAAGAGCCATTCCAGGGAGCATACCAAGATGATGAATATGGTGGACCCCCTTGTAGTTACCAACAAGCCCCACCATATACTTATGAACTACCTCCCCAACATACCTTTGAACCACCATACTCACAAGCCCCTTTACACCATTCACCTCCATATGACCCTAACCCTTATCCACCCAACCAACCACCCTATGAGCCATATGAACCATATATAGAGCCATCCCGATTCCAAACCAATTACTCCCAAGAACCACCTCTTCCATATGCACCATGTCCATATCTATCGACCCAAGAATCACAGGATCGTCTCAAGAAAACAGTGGATAAATTTCCTGCAACCCTTCATCAACTGGAGCAAGCAATAAATCAATTAGCTTCCCAACGTTCGGACACTCAAGAAACCCCATGGCTTCATGTTGAGAATCTAATGAAGAACGTAGCATGAAGGAGACACTAGAAACTCCGATGGACAGTAAGGAGCATGACCTTGTATTAGAACAATTGGAGGAAGCCGTGATCGTTGAAAAGGAAGAAGTGGTGGAAGACTTAGGAGATGTGGAACGTCCATGGAAAAGCCCAGTCATAGAGCCCCCTTCTAAGGAGTTTGAATTTGATGTTGAGGAGGGTGTACAACCCCCAAGGCATATCATGGTTGAAGACTTTAAAGGGGATGATCAAGAGATGGATTCAATCATTGATGAATTCTTATCTACATTTGAATCCTCTCCCATTGGACTTGACATGGAGATTAAAGAAGAAGAAGCACAACCTCTCATGCCCTTGGTGAATAATGAAGAAGAGATCAAATTGGAAGAAAGCTACCAAGAGGAAGAGGTTGATATTGAAGAAGCTTGCAAAGAGGTGGAAGTTGTCAAAGAAGAGCCCAAGGGAATGGAGCTGGAGATCACCTTGCCAAGGTTGTTGGAGACCTCTCCCCCAAAGCCATTACCATCCAATACAACATTTAAGTGAGTAAAATACTTACCTTCCCACTTGAATATGGGCTACTTGAGACAGATGGTCAGCTTAGAGCTCTTTGTGGCCTTAAGAGTAAGAGGGAGATGGTTAGTGGTTGGCGACACAATCCTAGATTCATTGTGGTAAGAAGCTCACGGCTGAATTATCATGGTTGGAAGAAAACTAAATTGTATGGGTCTAGGAAGCTGTTTGGATGCCTCAGTGAGAATTCGGATTGCTTACCACCCGGTTGGAACAAAGATGGTCAACAAGAAGACGGGTGCAAAAGCAAGGTTTGGGACCCCGGAATTCAGTCTAGCAATCAACACTCTTGGGGCCTTGTCACTTACTTAATCTTGCTTGAAGGCTCTTTGTGCCTAGTTTGGGATCTCAGAGACCATTGAAATTACAAACATTGGTGGGGATTCCTGGATGAGTTCAAGCACAAGCCACCACAACAAGGGGCTCACCGAATGTCCAACTTAAGGACTATAACTTAAAGTGCTAGGTGGGAGACAACCCACCATGGTATAATCGTTCCTTTTATTTCTAGTTTATTTTATTTTAATTTTATTAGTGTCATTCATAATGTTTACATTAGCATCTGCATGCTGCGTTCTGCATTTTGCATATATAAAAAAAAGAGAGAGAGAGAGAGCACACGACGCGCAAGCGTCGCTGACGCGTACGCGTCATATGTGCATTCGAAACAAAGAAGGAAAGAAACAGAGAGTTGCGCGGGAGCATGGCTGGAGGCGAGCTTTAGGCACAAACACGCCCACGCGTGCGCGTCCCTGACGCGTCCACGTCAATTGCAAAATCAGCCTTCCACGCGTACGCGTCACCCACGCGTACGCGTGACCCTACAAATCGGCGTAAAGAGGTGTCAGGCCAAAAGTTGTGCTGGCCTAGTGTGGGCACTGTGCCCAAGGCATAAAATCACCCACGCGTACGAGTCCCTGACGCGTGCATGCCATTTTCAAATTCTGACCACTCACGTGTTCGCGTCAATGATCCGCACGCGTCACATGTTATTTTGGCACATACTCCAAGACAAACAGAGAGTTGTGCGCATGCAAGCATGCCTTCGCGTGAGTAGCACAAACACGGTCACGCGTACTCGTGACCGACGCCCACGCGTCACCTTCAAAATTTTGTGACCCACGCGCACGCGTAAAGTACGCGTGCGCGTCACTAGCGCAGCACCACCAAATCCCTGCGCCGCCACTTTTATTATCTTTTCTTTTCTAATCCTTGTTTCTTTCTTCTTTCTTTCTCTTCTTTCTTCTTTATTCTCCATTCTTTTTCTCCTTCTTTCTTTACTCTTTTCTTCTTCTCTCCCATTCCATCATACTTTCTTTACCTCACATTCTCCATTACATCTCTTTTTCACCTTCTTCTCAAGGTTCTTTCTTTCTATTTTCTTTTCTTCTCTTTGTCTTTTTTATTTATTTTTGTATTATTTTACTTGGTGTTAGAAATCTAATTGGGTGACTATTTTCTTCTATAATTGCTTGTGGATTATTAAGGAGTTGTTTGACAATTATCAATAATTATTTCTGGGTTATTTGCATCTTCATACTTAATACTCTCAACAACATATTCACCATGCATTCTAAGTGTTTGTGAAAAAGCCCGTATGGCATTGTGCATTTTTAATTACTCTATCCTTCTACTCTAATGCCTGTTTTTCACAAAACCCTTCCAAAATTTTATTAATTAAATATAATTGTCAATACAAACGTTATTGTTAGTTTGTTACGACTGATAATACATTTTGGCTTTTAATGCTTGATCTATGCTACTCATGCCTTTGCCGGCATGCTAATAAACATCTTGTATTTAATTGCCTTAATAATTCTTGCTATATTTCCATTGATGTCCTAATTACATGGAGTCGCGACCATGTGTTAACGACATTCTTCTTTACCTTGGCATGATTACCAATCGTACTGCCCTCTTCCTTGCTCTATCCCTTTGAATTCATGTCTCTTTCTCTTCTCCCTTTTCAGGATGGCCACCAGGAACGGTACAGAGAGAGCCTCTAACAAGTCACCAGCAAGGAAAAGAACAAAAAGCACAAGCACCTTCAACAAATCAGCTGCTCCCTCAGATACTTCACAGGTTGGATCGGCTGGACCGGCAGGCGAAGCGAATGGAACGCCGTAACAAGCACCGATTTACATACCTCAAGGAGCTGATTGTTGGCAACCACCTACCTGAGGAAGACCAAAGGACACTCCGGACTCCACCTTACCTACCAGCACCGAGAGCCATGACGGCCCCGATTGTGGAGACACTGCTACCAGCCCCCCTTTGTTCCTGACTGATGGCACCGAGGATGGTGCCAAGCTTTAAGTGTGGGGAGGTCGGTCAGTACCTGACTTCTAGAGGTAACTTTTCTCTCTTAACACCAACATTTTTAGTTTTTCTTTTGTTAGTTAGGATAGCTTGCATGTTAATAATTGCTTGCATGTATGTTTTGCTTGGTTAAAGTAATGAGTTTCTTTTCAAGACCCTTTTTTTATATATAGTATTTCAATAATTTAAATTGAAAATTTTTTGTTAAACTTGTTGGAAGTTGTATTTGGAATAGGGGTTATAGCTAAGAACACACAACCCAGTGAGATTTTTGAGCCTAATTGTATGGTTACACTATTTAACCATGATATTTTATTTTTGTGTATTTTCTTCTCTATGATTGTAATCTTTGCTTTTTTTCATTCTATATATCCAATGTTTAGTGTATTTACATACTTGCATATGATTGAGGCCATTAATTGTTATTAGCTCACTTATCCCAAATAGTCTACCCTTTACAATTACCTTTGTTCGCCACTTTGAGCCTTTTAATCCCCATTTGTTCTATATTTTACCACATCACTAGCCTTAAACAGAAAATCAAATTAATTACCCCAAATTGAATCTTTAGTTAGCTTAAGATAGAGATTGTGTGCCAATTAAGTGTGGGGAACTGTGGGAACTTGGGTTGATGAAAGTGTATAGTGTTTCATTGACAAAATATTAGGAATTTGGGTACCTACTCATGTGAGACCAGAAAAAATTAAAAATTCATGTGTATTGATATGTTATGTTTACTTTTATATTTTTAATCAATAGAAAAAAATAAATACAAAAAAAAAAGAAAAAAAGGAAAAAGAAAAAAAAAAAAAAAATATATATATATATATATATATATATATATATATATATATATATATATATATATACACACACACACAATATAAATAAATAAATTAAATTAATAAATAAGGGGATAAAATTACCCCAATGCTAAGTTCAATAAAAGATCAATGCATATGTGGTAAAACTAAAAAAAAGTTGCTACATGAGTATGTGATGCAAAAGTAGGAATTTTGGGCAACTAGGCACAATTTTAGAGTTACATAGAGTGTGTGTGTGTTAGGTGAGAACTTAGGTTAATCAAAGATTCATATTTTAGCTCACTTGGCCATACATGTACCCTTACATTTACCTTAGTCCCATTACAACCTTGAAAAGACCTCATGATGTTTGTATTGGTATACTAAATATTTGTTGATTGGTTAGATGAAGAATAAAGTTTAGAAAGCATGATTAGAGAAGAGTAGAGTGATTCACCTTAGACACTTGAGAGATTAGAGTGTATATACACTACAAGTGAGGGTTCAATGCTTGATTCTATGTTCCCTGCTTTCATGAGCTATCTTCTTACAAGTTTACTTGTCTTTTATTGTATAATTTGAATTAGTAAAATCTGATTTATGTTTGTCTTGAAGAGCTTATTTAATTTTTAACTAAACATCTTAGCATGTAGTTGCATTCATATAGATAGGTTGCATTTCATACATTCTACCATTCCTCTTCACTCCTTTATAGCTTCTCTTGAGTTTAGCATGAGGACATGCTAATGTTTAAGTGTGGGGAGATTGATAAACCACTATTTTATGGTTTATCTTGTGCTCAATTGAGTAGTTTTTATCAAGTCTTTGCACACTTATTCATACTAATTGCATGGTTTTACATTTTCCTTCCTAATCTTGTGCTATGATTGAAAACATGTTTCCTGGGCCTTTAAATTGCTAATTTTAATCCTCTCTTATTACCATTCAATACCTTGATATGTGTGTTAAGTGATTTCAGGATTTATAAGGCAGGAATGGCTTAGAGGATGGAAAGAAAGCTTGCAAAAGTGGAAGGAATACAAGAAGTTGAAGGAACTGCAAAGCTGTCAGCCCTGACCTCTTCGCACTCAAACGGTCATAACTTGAGCTACAAACGTCCAAATGAGGCGGTTTCAGTTGCGTTGGAAAGCTAACGTTCGGGGCTTCGCAACAATATATAATTTGCCATAGCTTCCCTGAAGATAAGTGACACGCATGCGTGGATCACGCGTACACGTGGATCACGCGTACGCGTGACCTGGAGAAAATTCAATCCACGCGTACGCGTGACTTTGCCGCATGCTGGACGTATCAGAAATCACTAGAGGTAATTTTTGGGTTGTTTCTGACCCAGTTTTCGGCCCAGAAAACATAGATTAGAGGCTATAAAGTGGAGGAATCAATTCATTCATTCATACACTTCTCATTATTCATAATTTTAGGTTTTAGATGTAGTTTTTAGAGAGAGAGGCTCTCTCCTCTCTCTAGTTTTAGGATTTAGGATTTCTCTTAGGTTAGGTTTACTTCTTCTCAATTCTAGGTTCAATGTTCCTTTAATTTAGTTTCTCTTCTACTTTTATTTATTCTATTACTTTAGTTTGTTTATTTTCCCAATTTGGTTTATGAACTCCATGTTAGATTTGAATTCCTATTTAATGCAATTTGAGGTATTTTAGATTTATGATTGTTTCTTCTATTTATGTTATTAATGCTTTCAATATTTATATTTCTCTCCCTTTGTTTTGGTTGAGTAATTGGTGACACTTGAGTTATCAAACTCCTTTGTTGATTGAAAATTGGAATTTGCTGATTGATTTGGATCCCTCTAAAGCTAGTCTTTCCATAGGAGTTGACTAGGACTTGAGGAATCCCATTGATTAGTCCACTTGACTTTTCTTTATTTAGTAAGGGTTAACTAAGTGGGAGCAATAAACAATTCTCATCATAATTGATAAGGATAACTAGGATGGGACTTCCAGTTCTCATACCTTGCAATGGTTTTCATGATAATTAGTTTACTTTCTTGTCATTTATATTCCTTGTTCAAACCTTTCAAAAACCCAAAAAGATACTTTTCTCATAACCAATAATAAATCATACTTCCCTGCAATTTCTTGAGAGACGACTCGAGGTTTAAATACTTCGGTTATAAATTTGACTGGGTTTGCTTTAATGACAACCAAAACTTTTGTACGAAAGGATTCTATGTTGGTTTAGAAACTATACTTACAACGAGAATATATTTGTGAAATTCTTTACTAGCAGAAATCCGTTCGTTCATAGCGTCAACGGAAACCAAATCAATTAACTATTCTCACACAATGCGGAATGGACATCCACAACTCAATTCCACCCAAACATCCAATTTCTCAACCAAGAGTGTGAAAATTAAACATGCAAGAAATTAAACATCAAGGCAAATAAAAATCAATGCAATAAAAGTCAAAGCAATTAAATGCAAGTAAAGGAAACTTAAAATGCAAGCAACCTATTGGCAAGTAATTGAAGGCTAAGGCTACCTATCCTAGTCATTGACCACAAACATATGATGATTATGAAGAGTTAATCCTACTTAGTCAACCTTACATCGAAGATAAGTCAAATAGGCAAAGTTAATTTCAATCCCTAAGTCCTATGTCAACACTAAGGGGTCACATAGAGTCAAGGGAGACCAAATCAACTAACTACTCTAATATATCAAACAAGAATGGACATCAATGACTCAGGGAACACCAAAGTCAACAATTTCAAGCCAAGAGTTAAGAAAAACTATGTAAAAACTAAGCCAAGCATTTTATCAAACACTTAGTGTAAATGAGAATAAAATAATATTAAAACACATTAAAATAAATACTAAAATACCAAAAGTAAGAAAATGATAATAACAACTAAAGAAAGCAATAAATGACATGAAAACATAAAATTGCATTAATTGGAATTAAAATAGCAAAAGTGTTCATAACATGAAAATAACAAAATAAAGGAAATAACAAGAGAAATGAAGAAGAGCAAAGAAGCAATAACAATAAATGACAAGGAAAAGTAAATAGAAACAAGAATTAAAAGTAGAAATGACAAGAAATTAAACTAAAGAATCCTAATTCTAGAGAGAGGGGGGAGCTTCTCTCTCTAAAAACTAAGAGAAAACATAATAAAAACTAAACCTAATTTCCCCCCCCCCCTTCATTCCTATTCACTTTGGCCTTAAATAGGTTCAGAAAATGAGTTGGATTGGGTTTTGGAGGCCCAGAATTATCCCCCAGTGATTTGCATTAATGAGCTCACGTGCAGGGACCTGTGCGAATGCACAGACGCGTGCGTCCGCACACATGCTGAAAATTGACCTGTACAGACGCACAAGTATCTGTGCGTATGCACAAATAGACTTTTGTCTACTATAGAAAATTGCATGTCATTTTGAAGCCCCGGACGTTAGCTTTCCAATGCCGCTAGAACTGCCTCATTTGGACCTCTATAGCTCAAGTTATGACCAATTTAGTACAGAGAGGTCAGGGCTGGCAGCTTTCCAAATCCTTCATTTCTTGAATTCTTCCCTTTTGCATGCTCTTTTCCTCACTTCTTCAACCCATACTTGCCTTGGAAACCTGAAAATCACTTAACAAATACATCAAGGCACCAAATGGGATTAAAGTGAATAAAATTGACTAAATTAAGCACATATAGCATGTTTTCACATTTAGGCACAATTTAGGAAGAAAACTCAAAAGCATGCTATTTGGATGAATAAATATGGGTTTATGTGATGAAATCCACTCAATTCAAACCAAAATATATCGTAAAATATGGACTCATCAATTCTCCCACACTTAAACCAAGCATGTCCTCATGCTAAACCAACCAAAGCAGATGAATGAAGGGGTAATTATTAATGCAACTACCTACATGCATGTAACTATACTAAATGCTATCTATATATATCTACACTATGATTCCTATTGAGTTTGGTAAAAATAAACAAAAGAATCTCAATCAATCCAAAATAAAGCTTGGGGCTAGGACAAAGCAAATATAGCAATATCATCAATGTCCAAAGATTTGATTTGAATTTTTCAAAATTAAGTTCAACAATGATGAGCGGATAATTTATACGCTTTTTGGCATTGTTTTTACATAGTTTACAGTATAATTCAGTTAGTTTTTAGCAAATTTTTATTAGTTTTTAAATAAAAATCACATTTCTGGACTTTACTATGAGTTTGTGTGTTTTCTGTGATTTCAGGTATTTTCTGGCTGAAATTGAGGGACTTGAGCAAAAATCAGATTCAGAGATTGAAGAAGGACTGCAGATACTGTTGGATTTTGACCTCCCTGCACTCAAAGTGGATTTTCTGGGGCTACAGAACTCCGAATGGCGCGCTCTTAATTGCGTTGGAAATTAGACATCCAGGGCTTTCCAGAAATATATAATAGTATATACTTTGCCCGAGTTTAGATGATGCAAACTGGCATTCAACACCAGTTCCATGCTGCATTCTGGAGTTAAACGCCAGAAACAGGTTGCAAAGTGGAGTTAAACGCCAGAAATAGGTTACAAACTGGCGTTCAACTCCAAGAGAAGCCTCTACACGTGTAAAGCTCAATGCTCAGCCCAAGAACACACCAAGTGGGCCCCAAAAGTGGATTTCTGCATCATTTACTCATTTCTGTAAACCCTAGTAACTAGTTTAGCATAAATAGGACTTTTTACTATTGTATTTACATTTTTGGAACATCTTTAGTTTCATCTTTAGATCACGTTTGGGGGCTGGCCTCTCGGCCATACCTGGACCTTCATCACTTATGTATTTTCAACGGTAGAGTTTCTACACACCATAGATTAAGGTGTGGAGCTCTGCTGTTCCTCATGTATTAATACAAAGTACTATTATTTTTCTATTCAATTCAAGATTATTCCGATTCTAAGATATTCATTCGCACCTCAATATGAATGTGATGATCGTGACAGTCATCATCATTCCCAACTATGAACGCGTGCCTGACAACCACTTCCGTTCTACCTTAGATTGAATGAGTATCTCTGGGCTTCCTTAATCAGAATCTTCGTGGTATAAGTTAGAATCCATGGACGGCCATTCTTGAGATTCGAAAAGTCTAAACCTTGTCTGTGGTATTCCGAGTAGGATCTGGGAAGGGATGGCTGCGACGAGCTTCAAACTCACGAGTGTTGGGCATAGTGACAGACGCAAAAGGATCAATGGATCCTATTCCAGTATGATCGAGAACCGACAGATGATTAGCCATGCAGTGACAGCGCATTGGACCATTTTCACTGAGAGGACAGGATGTAGCCATTGACAACGGTGATGCCTAACATACAGCTTGCCATAGAAGGGAGTATGAATGATTGGATGAAGACAATAGGAAAGCAGAGGTTCAGGAGGGACGAACGCATCTCTATACGCTTATCTGAAATTCTCACCAATGAATTACATAAGTATCACTATCTTTATTTTATATTTTAATTATTAAATATCCATAATCAATTGAATCCGCCTGACTGAGATTTACAAGGTGACCATAGCTTGCTTCTAGCCGATAATCTCCGTGGGATCGACCTTACTCACGTAAGGTTTATTACTTGGACGACCTAGTGCACTTGCTGGTTAGTTGTGCGAAGTTGTGACAAAGAACTAAGATTATGAACGTGCGTATTGAGTTTTTAGCGCCGTTACCAAGGAATGGAACCGTCACGATTTCTGCGCACCAAGTTTTTGGCGCCGTTGCCGGGGATTGTTCGAGTTTGGACAACTGACGGTTCATCTTGTTGCTTAGATTAGGTAATTTTATTTTATTTTAAGCTTTTTATTTTTTTTATTTTCGAAAATAATCCAAAAAAAAACAAAAAAAAAAACTAAAAAATTTCTTTTTCGTTTTTCCCAAAATAATTTTCAAAAAAAAAAACCAAAAAAATTTACAAAATCATTAAATCAAAAATAATTTGATGTTTCTTGTTTGAGTCTAGTGTCTAATTGTAAGTTTGGTGTCAATTGCATGCTTTTAACTTTTCTTAAATTTTTGAAGAACACATGCATTGAGTTTCTTTCTTGTTCTTCATGATCTTCAAGTTGTTCTTGACATGTCTTCTTGTTTGATCTTCATATTTTCTTGTTTTGTGTCTTTTCTTGTTTTTCATATGCATTTTCAATTTGTTAGTGTCTAATTATTGAAAATTTCTAAGTTTGCTGTCTTGCATGTTTTCTTTTATTGAAAATTTTTCAAAAATACATACTTGATGTTCATCATGATCTTCAAAGTGTTCTTGGTGTTCATCTTGACATTCATAGTGTTCTTGCATGCATCATGTGTTTTGATCCAAAATTTTCATGCATTGAGTCTTTTTGATGTTTTTCTCTTTCTTTATTAAAATTCAAAAATAAAAAAAATATCTTTCCCTCTTTCTTCTCATCAAATTCAAAAATTTGAGTTGACTTTTTCAAAAAATTTTAAAATCTAGTTGTTTCTTATGAGTCAAATCAAATTTTCAATTTAAAAATTTTATCTTTTTCAAATCTTTTTCAAAAATCAAATCTTTTTCAATTTTTTTCCTTTCATAATTTCGAACCTTTCAAAATTATTTTCAAAATCTTTTTCTTATTTTTATTTCATATTTTCGAAATTAATACTAACAATTAATGTGATTGATTCAAAATTTTTAAGTTTGTTACTTGCCTAATAAGAAAGGTTCAATCTTTAAACTCTAGAATCATATCTTTTTAGTTTCTTGTTAGTCAAGTAATCAACTTTGATTTCAAAATTCAAATCTTTTCAAATTTCTTTTTCAAATCTTTTTCAAATTAAGTTTCAATCATATCTTTTTCAAAATTAATTTCAAAATCTTTTCTAACTTCTTTTCTAACTTCCTATCTTTTCAAAATTTGATTTTCAAATCTTTTTCAATTAATCACTTAACTTTTTGTTTGATTCTTATCTTTTCCAAAACTACCTAACTAATTTTCCATCTCTAACTTTCGAAAACCCCTCTTTTCTTTTTCAAAAATTTCCTTTTTAATTAACTATTTGTTTTAAATTTAATTTAATTTGATTCAATTTTCCTTTCTTAATTTTCGAATTCTAATTTTAATTTTAAATTAAAAACAAAAATATTTTTTTATTTTAATTTATTTTTCAAAAATTCTTCTCTCTCACCTCCTTCTAATTATTTATTTATTTACTAACACTTCTCTTCTTCTAAGAATTTGAACCTACTCCTCACCCTTGTGTTTGGATTCTCCTTCTTCTATTCATATCTTCTTCTACTCACATAAAGAAATCTCTATACTGTGACATAGAGGATTCCATATTTTCTGTTCTCCTCTTTTTCATATGAGCAGGAACAAGGACAAGAACATTCTTGTTGAAGCTGATCCTGAACCTAAAAGGACTCTAAAGAGGAAGCTAAGAGAAGCTAAAGCACAACTCTCTGGAGAAAATCTGACAGAAATTTTTGAAAAAGAAGGAGACATGGCCGAAAATAAAAACAATGCAAGGAAGATGCTTGGTGACTTTACTGCACCTAATTCCAATTTACATGGAAGAAGCATCTCAATCCCTGCCATTGGAGCAAACAATTTTGAGCTGAAACCTCAATTAGTTTCTCTGATGCAACAGAATTGCAAGTTTTATGGACTTTCATCCGAAGATCCCTTTCAGTTCTTAACTAAATTCTTGCAGATCTGTGATACTGTTAAGACCAATGGGGTTGATCCCGAGGTCTACAGGCTTATGCTTTTCCCATTTACTGTAAGAGACAGAGCTAGAATATGGTTGGACTCTCAACCGAAAGATAGCCTGAACTCTTGGGATAAGCTGGTCACGGCTTTCTTAGCCAAGTTCTTTCCTCCTCAAAAGCTTAGCAAGCTTAGAGTGGATGTTCAAATCTTCAGACAAAAGGAAGGTGAATCCCTCTATCAAGCTTGGGAGAGATACAAGGAACTGACCAAAAAGTGTCCTTCTGACATGCTTTCAGAATGGACCATCCTGGATATATTCTATGATGGTCTGTCTGAATTATCAAAGATGTCATTGGACCATTCTGCAGGTGGATCCATTCACCTAAAGAAAATTGATGACATGTCATCATGTCATGTTTTTCTATGCTTATTCATACAAGAAATTTATGATAAGTGCTTAAATATTGCATTCTTTGGTGCTTAAATGGTATATTTCTTTGATCTTTTGATTAGATAAACTTTGTAGGAAATAAGAAGAAAAAGAAGCAAAAAAAGCACAAAATAAGCTAAAAAGAAGAAAAGAGGAATTTTGGGCACACTTTGAAGTTGGAGCACACTTTGGAGCCTTAGGCCACGCTTTTAAAAGTGTGGCCCATGACCAAACCAAGGGAAGAAAAGCGTGTCTCACAACAAGGAGCAAAGGCACAAAGCTCTTGCTAAGAGCCTAAAAGCTCTTGCCAAGAGCTTTGTTTCAAAAAGCAAGGCAAAACTCAAAGCAAAGCTCTTGCCTGAAGCTCTTGCCAAGAGCTTTTTCGGGCTTGCCTCAAGGAAAATGAGCTTGGAGGCAAAAATTTTCGCTAAGTTAAACTTGGGCGCTTACAGCATGACCATGCCTCCTTCAAAGGGCCATAACTTGAGCTACAGAAGTCCGATTGATGTGCTTCCAGTTGCGTTGGAAAGCTGACATTCGGAGCTTTCCAACGATATATGGCAATCCATATTTAACATGAAATTGTGGTACAAGTAAAAGGCATCTTTAAGGACCAAAAATAAGCAAAAATGAATCAAAGTGGCTTCACCAGGATTCGAAAAGGGGGGCTGGCTCCACTAGGGAGCATTAGGAGTAGGATTTGAGAGCTCTCTCTCTCTCTTAGTTTTCATTTATGTTTTGAATCTTGGATGGAGATTGGAAGGAATTCTGTTTTCATTCTCTATCTGCAACTTCTCTTGTTCTTCTTCTACAAACTTTCAAGTGAATTGTGATTTGAATCAAAGTTATCTTCATTGCTTTCATCTTTAATTTTCCTGCATCTTGTTTGCTGTTGGATAAAGGAAGGAATTGAGATCTAGATTTGTTTTCTAGTCTCTTTGTTTCCCTGAGATCTTCAACTTTAGCTATTGCAATTGAGCTGCATTTTACTTTCTATTTCATTCCTCTTCAATTTCCTTTCTGTTTTGATCATGAGAGCAAGTGGGCTCTTGGCTTCCTTTCTATTTTTACTATTTCATTGAAATTGTTAGTTTCTCTTTGAGATTTCAAAATTGATTTAAGTCTTCTTGCTGATTTCCTTTTCTGCTACAATTTTCTTCTCTGCAATTTTTACTTTCTGCTCATATTGCTCCCAATTTACTTTCCTGCACGTGTGTTCCTCTGCACTTTACATTTGAGCCACTGTGATCTGAATTTACTTTTCATGCAATTTTAATTTTCTTGAAATTATTCTAAGCTTTGATCTACTGCTTTCATTTAATTTCCCTGCTCCCACTCCTCTTTACATTCAAGCAATTTATATTTCTTATCATTTAAGATTCTGTCAATTTATATTTCCTGCTCTTTAAGATTCTGCTCATTTACTTTTTGCAAATTTAAATTCACTGTCATTTACCTTCTGTTGGCTCAATTTCACTCAAATCATCAATGTTAGCTTGACTAATCTAATCACCCACTAAAGTTTCTTGATCCATCAATCCCTGTGGGATCGACCTCACTCTAAGTGAGTTTTACAATTTGATGCAACCCGGTACACTTGCCGGTGAGTTTTAGGTGATTGGAATTTGTTTTCCAAAATATCCATCAAGTTTTTGGCACCGTTGCCGGGAATTGATTTAGATCAACAATGATTAAGTGGGTGAGAAGTCTAGATCAAGTATTTTCTTTATTTTGTTCTTTGTTTTAAGTTGAAACCAAGGTGTTTGAGCTATTGCCTCACTAAGAAATTCTTTATCTGTGACATGAATTTCAAATTTCATTGATGTTTACAAAATACAAATGGAGTACAACTCATCTTATGGTCAAACAAAATTTTATGGGATATTGCCCACCATCACCAATCTCTAATGGTGGCTAGGAATATCACCAAGAAAATACAAATTCTAAGCACTCCAATCCATGGAGAATTGCTTCAGAAACACAAGATGAGAAAGAAAATCATATGGAATATTTCCTTCCACCACAAAATGATTCAAGTCATTATTCCAATGGTGGCTGGGAGTGTTTCCAAGAAACTGCAAATCATGAGCAGTCAACTCACATGAGAAATTGTCCAACCTCACCTCCCACTTCTACATTTGAAAATTCTTCATCACCTAAATATGCCTCAACACAAACCTCCACGAGCCAAAGACTCTCAAAACTTGAGTCCATGTTCAATAGAATGGTGGAGGAACATCAACAATCCCGGAGGGAACTAGAAATCCTTTCTCAGGAGACGGATGAGCAATTGGAGGACACAGATAAACGCTTAGAACTACTAAGCAAGGAAAAGGAAGACCAATTGATGGATGTGAAGGATAAAGTGGAAGAGCAAGATGAGGAGGCTACTGCATCAAGTGAACTTTCAATGAAGAATGAGGTGATTGAAAATGAAACGGCACCTGAGGTGACAAAGGAACATGGACATTCACAACCCTCACAAACTTCCCTTGAATCTGTGATCGAAAAATATGAAGAGGAGATGAAGAAATCTTAGGAAGAACAACAAACATCCTCCATAAAAGAACTATTAAGTCAAATGTTGAGTGCAAAGAAAGGGGTGGAGGAACAAAAAAGTGAGGAAGTCATTCAAGAAAATTCACACTCAAGTGGGGAAGAGAAGTACATGAAGGAAGAGCTCATTGAGCCACCAATTCAAAAAGCTAAGGATGAAGACAAAACTCCAATAATCACACAGCAACCAAGTCTTGAATCCAAAGGAGTGAAGGCAACTAGCAAGAGCACCAACCCTGTCCCTGATCCAGCAAGCAAGATCAATCAAGCCATTTGCAAAAGGAAGCTTGCTGAGGAAAGGCCAAGACAAGGGACAGTAGCTGAATCTTCTCCCCCCTTAAGGTCATTCCTCTTAACAAACTGGAAGAAGAGGAAGAAAGTGAAGAACAGGTAGACCGTAGGTACATTTCTTCCTTTGCTTTGTTTAAATTCAATAAATTGGCATATGGTTACATTTTAAGTTTGGTGTTGCCTTGCAACAAATTATTTTCAATCTTTTTGGATGACTGCATCAAATCAAAAATGAAAGAGACACACCAAGATTCTAAGTTTGGTGTGCCACTTATTTTTTATGCAATTCATTCAAGCAACACTACTTGTCTGCATAATCATAATGCCTCTGCAGTTTTATTTTTCTCTTTTGATTTGACACTTTTTCATTCTACTTGCTTTAGTCATTTTTTCTATTTTTAAATGTTTTCCTCTATTTTGCTTGTTAACTGTCGTTGTTAATACATCAACAAGAGATCCTTATTCTGACAAATTCTTGGCTTGGTGATTGTACTTAACAAATAATAGTTTCACTTGCTTAGTTTTAATTCAAATAAATTGACATATGATTGCATTCTAAGTTTGGTGTTGCTATGCAACAAAATTTGGTTCCAATATTTACAAGATACTTGCATCAATTCCAAGTGAAAGTGTCACACTAAGTTTGGTGTGCCACTTATATTTTATGCAATGTATCATGCACACCCTCTTATTTTTGTAACCACAATGTCTCTGTTTCTTTGTGCCTTGATTATTATCTTTAATTTTGCTTGCTTAGAACACATGTACTATTAACATTTCATTATGTAAGACATTCATGATCCATCTTAGCCCCATAGCTATTGTTCTAATTGTTGCTTGAGGATGAGCAAGCATTCTGAGTATTGGTATGGGAAGAAGGAAGAATAGAAGGAAAAGGACAACAATAGAGAAGAAGAATTGCAAGGTTGTAGAGTTTCTTTTCTTCTCATTTGTTTCCAGCACTTAAATTGCATGATTGTCTTCATCTTCTCTGTTTACATGTGTGTATGAATAAAGCATAGCTTGAATCTTGATTTTTAACATGTTGCTGTGACATTATGACTACCAACTTGAGTTTTGTGAATTCAAAAGCAATAAAGCATCATGATCATAAACAAACAAGGAATTAAAAAAGAAATTAGCATGTGCATACAAGTATTGGAAAGCTAGTACGATTAATTGTTGCTCAATTGCATTGGATTTTATTTAATTGAAGTTTTAATCTAGGACATTTTGTGAAATCTTTTGAAATCATGAAAACCTTGAAAAAAAAGCAAAAAAAAAAAGGGCAAGAAAAGAAAAAGGGAAAGAATGAGAAAGCTGAAGGCTCTGAGTACCAATGACAATTAATTTGTTAAGTACTTGTGGTGTTTATGTATCAAGCCAAATGCTTGAAAACAAAATACTTAGAAGTCAAGGTTAGGCTCAAAGTGCAAAAAAAAAGCACTCCCTCAAAGCTCAAGGCTCTGAGCATCAATGATTAGAGAGTTAAGAAAAGAAACAAATGAGCTTAATGAAGTCCTCTAATTAAATGTTTGTGGTGCTTATGTATCAAGTGGTAATACTTGAAAACAAAGCATTTAGAAGTCGTAGCTTTGTTATCAACTCATGGGGCAAAGCACCCAAAAGGAGAAGCTAATAAGAAAATCAAAGGCTTGTTTCAAGGAAAAATTATAAGGAAAAGATTTCATAAATTGAGCTAGATAGAAGCATCAATCATTTACATTTCTTTTATGATTGTAGCATGCATAGAAAACTAGCCTACCATGAACATTGAGTTGCTATTCTTCTTACCTTGGATTGTCAATCTTTATTGCATGATTCTTTTCTTGCTTGGGGACAAGCAAGGTTTAAGTTTGGTGTTGTGATGACATGTCATCATGTCATGTTTTTCTATGCTTTTTCATACAAGAAATTTATGATAAGTACTTAAATATTGCATTCTTTGGTGCTTAAATGGTATATTTCTTTGATCTTTTGATTTGATAAACTTTGTAGGAAATAAGAAGAAAAAGAAGCAAAAAAAGCACAAAATAAGCTAAAAAGAAGAAAAGAGAAATTTTGGGCACACTTTGAAGTTGGAGCACACTTTGGAGCCTTAGGCCACGCTTTTAAAAGCATGGCCCATGACCAAACCAAGGGAAGAAAAGCGTGTCTCACAACAAGGAGCAAAGGCACAAAGCTCTTGCCAAGAGCTTTTACGGGCTTGCCTCAAGGAAAATGAGCTTGGAGGCAAAAATTTTCGCTAAGTTAAACTTGGGCGCTTACAACATGACCATGCCTCCTTCAAAGGGCCATAACTTGAGCTACAGAAGTCCGATTGATGTGCTTCTAGTTGCGTTGGAAAGCTGACATTCAGAGCTTTCCAACGATATATGGCAATCCATATTTGGCATGAAATTGAGGCACGAGTGAAAGGCATCTTTAAGGACAAAAAACAAGCAAAAATGAATCAAAGTGGCTTCACCAGGATTCGAAGAGGGAGGCTGGCTCCACTAGGGAGCATTAGGAGTAGGATTTGAGAGCTCTCTCTCTCTTAGTTTTCATTTATATTTTGAATCTTGGATGGAGATTGGAAGGAATTCTATTTTCATTCTCTATATGTAACTTCTCTTGTTCTTCTTCTGCAAACTTTCAAGTGAATTGTGATTTGAATCAAAGTTCTCTTCATTGCTTTCATCTTTAATTTTCCTGCATCTTGTTTGCTGTTGGATCAAGGAAGGAATTAAGATCTAGATTTGTTTTCTAGTCTCTTTGATTCCCTGAGATCTTCAACTTTAGCTATTGCAATTGAGCTGCATTTTACTTTTTGTTTCATTCCTCTTCAATTTCCTTTCTGTTTTGATCTTGAGAGTAAGTGGGCTCTTGGCTTCCTTTCTATTTTTACTATTTCATTGAAATTGTTAGTTTCTCTTTGAGATTTCAAAATTAATTTAAGTCTTCTTGATGATTTCCTTTTCTGCTACAATTTTCTTCTCTGCAATTTTTACTTTCTGCTCATATTGCTTCCAATTTACTTTCCTGCACGTGTGTTCCTCTGCACTTTACATTTGAGCCATTGTGATCTGAATTTACTTTTCATGCAATTTTAATTTTCTTGCAATTGTTCTAAGCTTTGATCTACTGCTTTCATTTAATTTCCCTGCTCCCACTCCTCTTTACATTTCAAGCAATTTACATTTCTTGTCATTTAAGATTCTGTCAATTTATATTTCCTGCTCTTTAAGATTCTACTCATTTACTTTTTGCAATTTTAAATTCACTGTCATTTACCTTCTGTTGGCTCAATTTCACTCAAATCATCAATGTTAGCTTGACTAAACTAATCACCCACTAAAGTTGCTTGATCCATCAATCCCTGTGGTATCGACCTCACTCTAAGTGAGTTTTACTATTTGATGCGACCCGGTACACTTGCCGGTGAGTTTTAGGTGATTGGAATTCGTTTTCCAAAATATCCATCAAAAACGCCTGTAGAAGCTCAGGAACTCATTGACATGGTTGCTAATAACCAGTTCATGTACACTTCTGAGAGGAATCCTGTAAGTAATGGGATGCCTCAAAAGAAGGGAGTTCTTGAAATTGATACTCTGAATGCCATATTGGCTCAAAATAAAATATTGACTCAGTAAGTCAATATGATCTCTCAGAGTTTGAATGGATTGAAGAAATCATCCAACAGTACTAAAGAGGCATCTTCTGAAGAAGAAGCTTATGATCCTGAGAACCCTGCAATAGCAGAGGTGAATTATATGGGTGAACCCTATGGAAACACCTATAATCCCTCATGGAGAAATCATCCAAATTTCTCATGGAAGGATCAACAAAAGCCTCAACAAGGCTTTAATAATGGTGGAAGAAATAGGTTTAGCAATAGCAAACCTTTTCCATCATCCACTCAGCAACAGACAGAGAATTCTGAGCAGAATCCATCTAGCTTAGCAAATATAGTCTCTGATCTATCTGAGGCCACTGTAAGCTTCATGAATAAAACAAGGTCCTCCATTAGAAATTTGGAGGCACAAGTGAGCCAACTGAGTAAAAGAGTCACTAAAACTCCTCCTAGTACTCTCCCAAGCAATACAGAAGAGAATCCAAAGAGAGAGTGCAAGGCCATTGATTTGACCATCATGGCCGAACCTGCAAAGGAAGAGGAGGACGTGAATCCTCGTGAGGTGGGACGTCCAGTGACAAATAAGGAGTTCCCCTTTAAGGAACCAAAGGAATCTGAGGATCAATTAGAGACCATAGAGATTCCATTGAACCTCCTTCTGCCCTTCATGAGCTCTGATGAGTATTCTTTCTCTGAAGAGGATGAAGACATTACTGAAGAGCAAGTTGCTAAGTACCTTGGTGCAATCATGAAGCTGAATGCCAAATTAATTGGTAATGAGACTTGGGAAGATGAACCTCCCTTGCTCACTAATGAACTGAATGCATTGGATAGGCAGAAATTACCTCAAAAGAAACAGGATCCTGGCAAATTCTTAATACCCTGTACCATAGGCACCATGACCTTTGAGAAGGCTTTGTGTGACCTAAGGTCAGGAATAAGCTTAATGCCACTCTCTGTAATGGAAAAACTTGGGATCTTTGAGGTACAAGCTTCCAGAATCTCATTAGAGATGGCAGACAACTCAAGAAAATAGGCTTATGGACAAGTAGAGGATGTGTTAGTAAAGGTTGAAGGCCTTTACATCCCTGCTGATTTCATAATCCTAGACACTGGGAAGGATGAGGATGAATCCATCATCCTTGGAAGACCCTTCCTAGCCACAACAAAAGCTGTGATTGATGTGGACAGAGGAGAGTTAGTCCTTCAACTGAATGAGGACAACCTTGTGTTTAAAGCTCAAGGATCTCCTTCTGTAACCATGGAGAGGAAGCATGAAAAGCTTCTCTCACTGCAGAGTCAACCAAAGCCCCCACAGTCAAACTCTAAGTTTGGTGTTGTGACACCACAACCAAACTCTAAGTTTGGTGTTGGGAGGTTCCAACCTTGCTCTGATTATCTGTGAGGCTCCATGAGAGCTCACAGTCAAGCTATTGACATTAAAGAAGCGCTTGTCGGGAGGCAACCCAATGTTATTTAATCATATCTATTTTATTTTCTTTTTGTTATTTCGTGTTTTATTAGGTTGATGATCATGTGAAGTCACAAAAACTACTGATAAATCAAAAAACAGAATGAAAATAGCATTGAAAATAGCACACCCTGGAGGAGAGCAGTCTGGCATTTAAACGCCAGAAACAAGCATCTGCCTGGCGTTAAATGCCAGAAACAGGCTACATTTGGGCATTTAACTCCAGAAACAAGCAGCAGTCTGGCGTTAAACGCTAGGATTGTACAGCAAGGGCGTTTTACACGCCTAATTGGAGCAGGGATGTTAAGTCCTTGGCCCCTCAAGATCTGTGGACCCCACAGGATCCCCATAGGATCTGTAGACCCCACAGGATCTCCACCTACCTTCTTCTCTCCTTTTTACACCTTTTCATAACTCTCTTCCCCAAATACCCTTCACTAATCACCTCAATCACTCTTTCCCATCACCTCTTCACCACTCACATCCATCCTCTCTTCCCCAAAAACCCCACATACCTTCAAAATTCAAACTAATTTCCCTCCCAAACCCAACCCTAATGACCGAACCCTACACCTTCCCACACTCCTATATAAACCCCTCATTCCTTCTTCATTTTCACACAACGCAACCCTCTCTTCTTCTCCTTGGCCGAATACATCTTCTTCCCCCATCTCCTCCATTTTCTTCTTCTTCTACTAATTTCTTTCTTCTTTTGCTCAGGAACGAGCAAACATTTTAAGTTTGGTGTGGTAAAAGCATAGCTTTTTGTTTTTCCATAACCATTTATGGCACCTAAGGCCAGAGAAATCTCTAGAAAGAGGAAAGGGAAGGCAATTGCTTCCACCTCTGAGTCATGGGAGATGGAGAGATTCATCTCAAAGGTCCATCAAGACCACTTCTATGAAGTTGTGGCCAAGAAGAAAGTGATCCCTGAGGTTCCTTTCAAGCTCAAAAAGAATGAGTATCTGGAGATCCGACTTGAGATCCAAAGAAGAGGTTGGGAAGTTCTCACCAACCCCATTCAACAAGTCGGGATCCTAATGATTCAAGAGTTCTATACAAACGCATGGATCACTAGGAACCATGATCAAAGTGTGAACCCGAATCCAAAGCATTGGCTTACCATGGTTCGGGGGAAATACTTAGATTTCAGTCCGGAAAATGTAAGGCTGGCGTTCAACTTGCCAATGATGGAAGAAAATGTACGCCCCTACACAAGAAGGGTCAACTTTGATCAAAGGTTGGACCAAGTCCTCATAGACATATGTGAGGAAGGAGCTCAATGGAAAATTGACTCAAGAGGCAAGCCGGTTCAATTAAGAAGGCATGACCTCAAACCAGTGGCTAGGGGATGGCTAGAGTTCATTCAACGCTCAATCATTCCTACTAGTAACCGGTCTGAAGTTACTATAGACCGGGCCATCATGATCCATAGTATCATGATTGGAGAAGAGGTGGAAGTTCATGAGATTATACCTCAAGAACTTTACAAGGTGGCTGACAAGTCCTCCACTTGGGCAAGGTTAGCCTTTTCTCACCTCATATGCCACCTCTGAAATTCGGCTGGAATTGACATAGAGGGAGACATCCTCATTGAAGAGGACAAGCCCATCACTAAGAAAAGGATGGAGCAAACAAGAGATCATGGACCTCAGCAAGAGCATGAGGAAATTCCCCACCATGAAATCCCTGAGATGCCTCAAGGGATGCACTTTCCTCCACAAAACTATTGGGAGCAAATCAACACCTTCCTAAGATAATTAAGTTCCAATATGGGATAACTAAGGGTGGAGCACCAAAAGCATTGCATCATCCTCCATGAAATTAGAGAAGATCAAAGAGCTATGAGGGAGGAGCAACAAAGACAAGGAAGAGACATAGAGGAGCTCAAAAGCACCATTGGTCCTTCAAGAAGAGGAAGACGCCACCCTCACTAAGGTGGACTCATTCCTTAATCTCCTTGTCTATTTATTTTTTGTTTTCAGTTTCCATGCTTCATGTTTAATTATGTTTGTGTCTTTACTAGATGATCATTAGTGTTTAAGTGTCAATGTCTTAAAGCTATGAATGTCCTATGACTCCATCACCTCTCTTAAATGAAAAATTCTTTAATTACAAAAGAACAAGAAGTACATGGTTTCGAATTCATCCTTGAAACTAGTTTAGTTATTTTGATGTGGTGACAATACTTTTTGTTTTCTGAACGAATGCTTGAACAGTGCATGTGTCTTTTGAATTTGATGTTTATGAATGTTAAATATGTTGGCTCTTGAAGAATAAGAAAAAAGGAGAAATGTTATTTGATAATCTGAAAAATCATAAAAATAATTTTTGAAGCAAGAAAAAGCAGTGAATACAAAAGCTTGCAGAAAAAAAATATAGCGAAAAAAAAAAGAAAGAAAAAGAAAAAGCAAGCAGAAAAAGCCAAAAGCTCTTTAAACCAAAAGGCAAGAGCAAAAAGCCAATAGCCCTTAAAACCAAAAGGCAAGGGTAAATAAAAAGGATCCAAGGCTTTGAGCATCAGTGGATAGGAGGGCCTAAAGGAATAAAATCCTGGCCTAAGCGGCTAAACCAAGCTGTCCCTAACCATGTGCTTGTGGCGTGAAGGTGTCAAGTGAAAACTTGAGACTGAGCGGTTAAAGTCAAGGTCCAAAGTAAAAAAAGAGTGTGCTTAAGAACCCTGGACACCTCTAATTGGGGACTTTAGCAAAGCTGAGTCACAATCTGAAAAGGTTCACCCAGTTATGTGTCTGTGGCATTTATGTATCCGGTGGTAATACTGGAAAACAAAGTGCTTAGGGCCACAGCCAAGACTCATAAAGTAGTTGTGTTCAAGAATCAACATACTGAACTAGGAGAATCAATAACACTATCTGAACTCTGAGTTCCTTTAGATGCCAATCATTTTGAACTTCAATGGATAAAGTGAGATGCCAAAACTATTCAAGAGGCAAAAAGCTACAAGTCCCGCTCATCTAATTGGAGCTAAGTTTCATTGATATTTTGGAATCTATAGTATATTCTCTTCTTTTATCCTATTTGATTTTCAGTTGCTTGGGGACAAGCAACAATTTAAGTTTGGTGTTGTGATGAGCGGATAATTTATACGCTTTTTGGCATTGATTTTACATAGTTTTCAGTATAATTCAGTTAGTTTTTAGCATATTTTTATTAGTTTTTAAATAAAAATCACATTTCTGGACTTTACTATGAGTTTGTGTATTTTTCTCTGATTTCAGGTATTTTCTGGCTGAAATTGAGGGACTTGAGCAAAAATCAGATTCAGAGGTTGAAGAAGGACTGCAGATGCTGTTGGATTCTGACCTCCCTGCACTCAAAGTAGATTTTCTGGAGCTACAGAACTCCAAATGGCGCTCTCTTAATTGCGTTGGAAAGTAGATATCCAGGGCTTTCCAGAAATATATAATAGTCCATCCTTTGCCTGAGTTTAGATGACGCAAACTGGCGTTTAACGCCAGTTCCATGCTGCATTCTGGAGTTAAACGCCAGAAACAGGTTGCAAAGTGGAGTTAAACGCCAGAAATAGGTTACAAACTGGCGTTCAACTCCAAGAGAAGCCTCTACACGTGTAAAGCTCAATGCTCAGTCCAAGCACACACCAAGTGGGCTCCAGAAGTGGATTTCTGCATCATTTACTCATTTCTGTAAACCCTAGTAACTAGTTTAGCATAAATAGGACTTTTTACTATTGTATTTACATCTTTGGAACATCTTTAGTTTCATCTTTAGATCACGTTTGGGGGCTGGCCTCTCGGCCATGCCTGGACCTTCATCACTTATGTATTTTCAATGGTAAAGTTTCTACACACCATAGATTAAGGTGTGGAGCTCTACTGTTCCTCATGAATTAATACAAAGTACTATTGTTTTTCTATTCAATTCAAGCTTATTCCGATTCTAAGATATTCATTCGCACCTCAATATGAATGTGATGATCGTGACAGTCATCATCATTCCCAACTATGGACGCATGCCTGACAACCACTTCCGTTCTACCTTAGATTGAATGAGTATCTCTGGGATTCCTTAATCAGAATCTTCGTGGCATAAGTTAGAATCCATGGACGGCCATTCTTGAGATCCGAAAAGTCTAAACCTTGTCTGTGGTATTCCGAGTAGGATCTGGGAAGGGATGGCTGCGACGAGCTTCAAACTCGCGAGTGTTGGGCATAGTGGCAGACGCAAAAGGATCAATGGATCCTATTCCAATATGATCGAGAACCGACAGATGATTAGCCATGCAGTGACAGCGCATTGGACCATTTTTACTGAGAGGACAGGATGTAGCCATTGACAACGGTGATGCCTAACATACAACTTGCCATAGAAGGGAGTATGAAGGATTGGATAAAGACAATAGGAAAGCAGAGGTTCAGGAGGAACGAACGCATCTCTATACGCTTATCTGAAATTCTCACCAATGAATTACATAAGTATCATTATCTTTATTTTATATTTTATTTATCTTTTAATTATTAAATATCCATAATCAATTGAATCCGCCTGACTGAGATTTACAAGGTGACCATAGCTTGCTTCAAGCTGACAATCTCTGTGGGATCGACCCTTACTCACGTAAGGTTTATTACTTGGACGACCCAGTGCACTTGCTGGTTAGTTGTGCGAAGTTGTGACAAAGAACTAAGATTATGAACGTGCGTATTGAGTTTTTAGCACCGTTTCCAAGGAATGGAACCGTCACGATTTCTGCGCACCAAACAACTTGCAAGAAGATACAAGATAATCAATGGAAACATAGAATTGAGCAATTGAAACCCTCACCGGATGTGTTTACACTCTAATCGCTCAGTGTGTAGGTTTTAATCACTCAATTCTCCTTTAATCATGTTTCTCAAAGATTTGCAAGTTGTCTAATAATCAACTAATATTTGATGAATGAATGCAAATATCATGAGGACTTTGTGGGTTGTAATGGGGCTTAGGTAAGGGTAGGATTAATATGGTTAAGTGGGCTAATAGATTGGATCTTTGATTAGCTCAAGTATCCCACCTAGTCCTATATCATCCCATATACATGACAAAACAATCCTAGCTACCCATTTATCCCTTTTTCATGTTCACTCATGCATCTTTCTTTTTCAATTCACATACATATGCATCCTTTATTTATATTTTTATTATCATTTCTTTTTCTTTTCTTTTCTCTTTTTCATTTTTTTCTTTTTTTTTTCTATACAAAGTATATACACCAAAATTTTTTATTTTATCAACATAAAGAGATGCATATGTCTTACTTAATAGATGCATGAGTGTTTACCCATTTTTCCAAATATTCTCAATGAACCCAAAGTAAACTAACTACCAATATTTTCCCACAAATTTCTCCCACACTTGATTAACGCACACACTCAAACCCAAGCTAATCAAAGATACAATATAAGGACATTATTGGTTTTTCACTTAGGGCAAATGATGTGCTTAAAAGTAGAACAAAGGGGAATTAAAAGGCTCAAAAGTGATTTACAAAGGTATATGTAAAGGTTGGCCATATGGGTTAGTGAGCTATACAAAGATGGCCTCAATCATACTAAATGCATTCAAAACAACAAATATAGGACATAAAGATTAAAGCAAATCCAAGATTACAATCATAAAAGGAGTTTATCACACAAGAACAAAATTTTGTGGTTGAAAATATGCAACCACACACTTTAAGCTCAAATCTCACTTGGTATTTGTTCAAGCTCTTTTCTATGTTCCATAAAAAGATGCTTTAAGCAAGTTCAAAAATAAGTTTTCAAATCTAATCAATGGGATGCCCACAAAGAGATTTTTTTGAAAATTCTTTGTTGTTTTACCAAACTTATTCAATCTAATCATGCCACATGCAAATAAAACTATAAGCAAGCTAAGATATATACAAGCAATCTAAGCAAAATATAATGCAATAAAAGACTAACAAATATTCACAAAAATATAACTAATAAAAACTAGAAAATAATGCAAAGTGTTACGAAAGAGAAATTTACGCCCCAAAAGTTGCGGATCCTCCCCCACACTTAAACGTTGCACGGTCCTCCGTACATGCACTCAATCCGGGAGTGAAGACACGCTCTACAAGGCTCTACCTTCAGCTGGTGGGCACCGGGGCTCCGGGTTGCTATAGAAAACAAGAATTAAGGAAAAATAAGATATGTGGGGTGATATGATAAAAGACAATGTGTGTGTATTCTAAATGCACATAGTTTAGAATCCACACATTGATCGGGTGAAAAGGTCAACCACATAAGGAAAAGAAATAGCATGTTCCTCAATCAAGTGGCCTAGGTTTCAAGTAAAGCATAAGCAAGAGTGAATGCACAAATAACCCTAGGTAACCACAACTAAAGTGAATTGAGTATAAAGTATATTGGATAGTGAGATTGTGCAAGTGAAAGCGCAAAGTGAATAGAGAATGGCACAATCAACAATAACCAATTCCATGATGAAAAGAGACTACTTATTCATCTTTAGGAATAAGGAAATAATCATATGTATAAGGTGCTTGTTACAAAAAGTGACAAGTCATGATAAGAATCAAGTCAAGTCAACTCAAAAAAAATGCAAAGCATTAACAAGGAACAAATACCTTGTTATGTGATTATATTCACTTAAGAACCATGATGACTAAATAGCTCAACTCAATTCACTAAAGTAAAAGTGCACAATTCAAGATGCCAAACAAGGATAAGGTCTAATGTATAAGGTAGCTACAACATATGAATCAAACTCACAATTCAATTAGGCAATTAAACAAAGAGTTAGTGTCCAGTGCACATATTTATCAAACTTGAAACTAAATTCAACCAAGAAGCAACCCAATAATCATCAATCAACACTTGCAATTTATTCAATTAACAAACAAATAAATAAAAATTGATATAATTACCAAAATAAAAATGAAGTGCAAACAAAATAAAGTAGAGCAAGTAGAAAAGAGGGCAAAAGCAAGAGAAGAGATGGGTGGAAGGGAAAAAAAGAGAAGAAGCAGAGAGAAGAGAAGAAAAGAAGTATAATGGGTGAAAACAGGGGCATGCGTAAGCACAGGTATGTGTGCGTACGCACACAAGGTGAAACAGGGGAGGTGTGCGAGCGCACGGCATGGTGCGAGCGCTGCGAACAAAAAAGGAATTACGGAGTGTGCATGCGCACAAGCCTGTGCGCACGCTGAAGAACGAAACTCTCGCGCGATCTAGAATTTTCACAATAAATTCACGTTGCAAGTATAGCTTCTAGACCGACAAGAATTCCTTTCTTACAAAAGTTTTGGTTGTCACTTAAGCAAACCCAATAAAATTATTAACCGAGTATTTAAACCTTGGGTCGTCTTCTCAAGGAATTGCAGGGAGGTGTTCTTATTATCAGCTATGGAAAAGGTAGAATTTTGGGTTTTTAAAATAAAGAACAAGTAATTCAAATGGCAGGGAAAATAAATTAATAATTAATAAAACTCTTGGCAAGGTATGAAAATTCGGAAGTCTTATCCTAGTTATTCTTATAAGAATTGAGTTTAATCCCACTTAGTTAACCTTTACGAAAGCAAGGGAAAGTCAAGTGGACTAATTAGTTAGATTCCCAAGTCCTAGCCAACTCCTAAGGAAAGACTAGAGTTAGTGGAATTCAATTCAATTAGCAAACATAATAATCAATCACGATAAATTTAATAACTCAAGAATTTCCAGTTAATCAATTAAAGCCAAGGATATAAAAAGCTACATAAGAATTATAAACTAAAATACCTCGAGTTATATTAAATAAAATATTCAAATCTAAACATGAATGGTTCATAAGCCAATTTGGCAATAAAAGTAATTAAAGGAAAGCATTAAAGTAATTGAAAGCAAAAGAGAAATAGAAAGTAAAAGTAATATTGAACCTGATGAGAAGTTGAAATACTAAATTGAAATAATAAGAAATCCTAATCCTAAAACCTAAGAGAGAGGAGAGAACCTCTCTCTCTAAAAACTACATCTAAATTATGAAAAGTGAATAATTGGAGAGCTCTCTATGAATGGATGCATTCCCCCACTTTATAGCCTCTAATCTATATTTTTTGGGCTGAAAACTAGGTCAAAAACAGCCCAGAAATTGCCCCCAACGATTTCTGTTACGTTCAGGTCGCGGAGGCGTCGTCCACGCGTTTGCGTGGATTGCATTTTTGCCAGGTCACACGTCCGAGTGATCCACGCGTTCGCGTCACCTGGAGTCGGGGCAGCTATGGCAAATTATATATCGTTGCGAAGCCCCGGACATTAGCTTTCCAACGCAATTGAAACCAACTCATTTGGACCTCTGTATCTCAAGTTATGACCGTTTGAGTGCGAAGAGGTCAGGCTGGACAGCTTAACAATTTCTTCAACTTCTTGTATTCCTTCCACTTTTGCATGCTTTCTTTCCATTATCTGAGCCATTCCTGCCCTGTAATCTCTGAAAACACTTAACACGCATAGCAAGACATCGAATGATAATAAGAGAGGATTAAAATTAGCTAAATTAAGATCAAAGAAACATGTTTTCAATCATAGCAAAAAATCAGGAAGGAGAATGTAAACTCATGCAAATAGTATGAATAAGTGGGTAAAGAATTGATAAAATCCACTCAATGGAGTACAAGATAAACCATAAAATAGTATTTTATCAACCTCCCCACACTTAAACATTAGCATGTCCTCATGCTAAGCTCAAGAGAAGCTATAAGAGTGAATGGGGAAAGTAAGAAAGTATGAAATGCAACCTATCTATATGAATACAACTACATGCAAAAATGTTTATACCTACTTGGTTAAAAGTAAACAAATCCTTCAAGAACAAATATGAACTGGATTTCACTAATTCAAATCATAAAATAAAGTACAAGTAAACTTGCAGAAGAAAATAGCTCATGAAAGCCAGGAACAAAGAATCGAGCATCGAACTCTCACTGGAAGTGTATGCACTCTAATCGATCAAGTGTTTAAGGTTCGATTCTATCAATTCTCTACTAACCTTGCTTTCTAAGGCTTGCTCTTCATCTAACAATCAACAAAAATTTAATGCACATATACACATATCAAGAGGTCTTTTAAGGGTTGTAATGGGGTTAGGATCAAAGTAGGATTGTATTTGGCCAAGTGGACTAAAATCTGAATCCTTAATTAACTTAAAATTTTCCACCTAACTTTAGACAATCCATGTAATCAAAATACAAAACCTAACTGTCCATTAACCATGTTTTCCACATATTCATGCATTCTAATTTTAAGTACAGTACATATGCATTACTTTCACCACTTACTTTGGGGCATTTTGTCCCCTTTTTATTATTTGCTCTTTTTCTTTTCTTTTTCTCCTTTATTTTTTCTTTTTTTCTTTTTTTTTTTCAATGCATATGATTAAATTATTAAATGCATGAATATGTCCTAAACATTTCTTTCACATTTTCATAAAGATATACAATACCCAATTCTTAAACCAAACGTTTCCAAACCCACTTTTTCCACACTTAAATCATAAGCACTCTCACTAGTCTAAGATAACCAAGGATTCAAATTAAGGACATTATTGTTTTCCGCTTAGAGTTAGTGATGAGCTAAAATAAAGAACAAAGGGGTAAAATAGGCTCAAAATTGGTTTGCAATGGATAATGAAAAGGTTAAGGCCATATGGGTATGTAAGCTCAGTGAAGCAAAGGCCTCAATCATGTAAGTGTATGTATACATCAAATAATGGAAATATAGAATTAAGCAAGACAAAGATCACAATTTTAGAGAGAACAACACACACCAAAAATAAAATTTTGGTTGATAAATTGTAACCAATCAAATAGGCTCAAAATCTCACAGGTTTTTTGTGTTCAAGCTCTAAACCATGTTCCAGTATAATATTTTTTCAAACAAGTTTAACATTAAATTTTATTCAAATTAGTGAAATGCTCTAAAAGGTTTCTTGAAAAAGAAAATATTACTTCAACCAAGTGGTAAAATATGCACAAAATCAAATAATCATGCAATCAAACATGCAAATGCAACAACTAACAAGGAAAATAAACCATTGGTGTTGAGATAGAAGAGTAACTAACTCATGGAGATCGGTATCGACCTCTCCATACTTAAAGATTGCACCGTCCTCGGTGCATGCTAAGATGTGTAAGTGGACGGGTTGCTTCAACTGACGCTTTTCTCTGAAGATTTTGCAGATGGACTTGTCTGTCTCTCCCATGTAAACGTCTTCCGGTTCTCTTCCTGGTGGCCATCCTGAAAGAAAAAGGGAAATAAAAGTAACCCAAAACAAAGATAAAAAACAAATAAAACATGGGTTGGTTAATGCCAAATAATGAGGGTCTCAATTACATGGTAGCTACAACATGCAAGTGAGAAAACAATAGAAGCATACGGCATATCAATAGTGCAAGAATTGCAACAATGAGGAAGAGAGTGGGTAAGGAAAGATAATATAAATTCATGTCAATGCAAAAATAATACAGGTATAAAAGATTGGCATTGATTTAAATAATATTACCTAACTAGAATAACACAAGTCACTAAGCACCCAAAATAATTCAAGAGAAGATGCAACAGTTAAATAAGAAAATTTTAACACCAAAGGAAAAAAATAATGAATTTAGAAAAGAAAACAAAAATATGCACAAAATTAAGATCCAATGAATGAAATATGCAAATAAATTAAGTAAAATCAAATGAAAGATAAGAAGAATGAGAAGGGAAAGAACGGAAGAAGAAGTAAGTAAGAAAGGAGGGAGGAAAAATTAGGATTGGGGAAGAAAAGATAAGATAATTGGCACTGAGTTGGTTAAGCTGTGCGTCGCATATGACGCGGACGCGTGGGGTACGTGTTCGCGTGGATGGCGCTTATATGAATCGATGCGGTCGCGTCGGTCACGCGGACGCGTGACTCGTTCGGTGCTACTGGCGCGAGGGCAGCCTCGCGCTCGCACAACTCTCTGTTTAGTTTGCTTATTGCCAAAAATCTGGGGTGACGCGTTCGCGTGGAGAACGCGTTTGTGTGGGAGGGTTTGGGCTTCTAGCACGAGTCCAGCCCCATTCTAGCCCAACATACTGCCATACACCCCTTTACGTCGATTTTACAGAGCCACGCATTCGCGTGGGTGACGCGGACGCGTGGGGAGGCAATTTTTCAAATGACGCGGCCGCGTCGGCGACGCGGTCGCATGGGCGTATTCGTGCCTAAGGCACGCCTCCAGCCATACTTTCGCGGACTCTCTGTTCAATTTTCTTTTCTTTCCAATGCACTGGCGACGCGGACGCGTCAGCGACGCTTACGCGTCGCGTGCGTGTTTTTTTTTTATGCATGAAAAATGCAGAATGCAATGCTAATATGAATGTTATGCAAAACTCCAGGTTCAATATAATAAAATAAAATAAAACTCGAAAACAAATAAAACTAAATAAAAATGAAAAAGGAACGATCATACCATGGTGGGTTGTCTCCCACCTAGCAATTTTAGTTAGAGTCCTTAAGTTGGACATTTGGTGAGTCCTTTGTTATGGTGGTTTGTGCTTGAACTCATCTAGGAATCTCCACCAATGCTTGGAATGCCAACAGCCTCCGGGATCCCAAACTAGGCGCAGAAAGCCTTCAAGTAAGTTAAAGCAAGTGACAAGGCCCCAAGAGTGTTGATTGCCAGAATGAATTCCGGGGTCCCAAATCTTGCTTTTGCACCCGTCTTCTTGTTGATCATTATGATTCCATCCGGGTAGCAAGCAATCTGAATTCTCACTAAAGCGGCCAAACAACTTCCTAGACCCATTCAGTTGAGCTTTACACCAACCCTTGCATTTAAACTTCGAGCACACAACCATGTTAAACCTTGCTTGACAACTCCAACTACTAACCATCTTCCTTTTACGCTTAATGCCACAAAGAGCTCTAAGCTGACCATCTGTTTCAAGTAAAGCATATTCAAGTGAGCTAATTAAGCTTAGAGATGAAAGATTTACCCACTTGAATGAAGGAATGGATGGTGATGTCTTTGGGAAGGAGGTCTCCAACAACATTGGCAAGGTGATTTCCAACTCCATTCCCTTGAGTTCTTCCTTGACAACTTCCACCTCCTTGCAAGCTTCTTCAATTTCAACCTCTTCCTCTTGGTAGATTTCTTCTAATTCAATCTCTTCTTCATTGTTCACCAAGGGCATGGGAGGTTGTGCTTCTTCTTCTTTGATCTCCATGTCTAGTCCAATGGAGAGGATTCAAATGTAGATAAGAATTCATCAATGATTGAATCCATCTCTTGATCATCCCCGTCAAAGTCTTCAACCATGATATGCCTTGAAGGTTGTACACCCTCCTCAACAACAAATTCAAACTCCTTAGAAGGGGGCTCTATGACTGGGCTTTCCCATGGACGTTTCGCATCTCCTAAGTCTTCAACCAATTCTTCTTCTTTGATAATTACAGCTTCCTCCACTTGTTCCAGTACAAAGTCATGCTCCGTACTGTCCACTGGAGTTTCTAGTATCTCCTTTATGCTACGTTCTTCATTAGATTGTCCACATGAAGCCATGGGAATTCCTTGAGTGTCCGAACGTCGGGAAGGTAATCGATTTATCGCTTGATTCAATTGGTGAAAGGTTGCGTGAAATTTATTCACTGTTTCCTTGAGATGATCCCTTAATTCTTGTTCCGCTTGGATTGCATGATTAGGATCATATGGCTCTTGGGTAGATGGATATGGACATGGTGTATATGGAGGTGGTGGCTCCTGGGAGTAATTGGGTTGAAATTGGGGTGGTTCTAGATATGGTTCATATGGCTCATAAAGTGGTTGGTATGGTGGATAAGGGTTAGGATCATATGATGGTGTTTGGTAGTAGGGGGCTTGTGAGTATGGTGGTCCAGAGTTGTACTGAGGAGGCGGTTCATAATCATATGGTGGGCCTTGTTAGTAATTACAAGGGGTCCATCATAGTCATCATCTTGGTATGCATCACAGAATGGTTGTTGGTTATAGTGCATTGGAGTAGTTGTTGCCAAGAGGGTTGATCAAATCCTTGTGGCTCCTCCCATCTTTGATTCTTCCAACCTTGATGCCTATTTTCATTATAGTTTCTATTCCTTACAACAACATTGGAACCAAACTTGAAACTAGAGGGGTGAGAATTCATAATAGAAAATAAAAATTAAAAACGAAAATAAAAACAAATTTAAATTAAAAGGTTATTGAAATTTAAATTTTGAATTTGAAAATTAAATTTTGAATTTTGAAATTTTAATTTTGAAATTTGAATTTTGAATTTTGAAATTTTGAAATTTGAATTTTAAATTTTGAAATTTGAATTTTGTAAAAGTCAACAATATAAGATAAAGTTTTGAAAAAGATTTAAATTATGAAAAGGTTTGATTTTTAAAATTTTGAAATTTAAATTTTGGAATTTAAATATTGAAATTTGAAATTTGATTTTTAAAATAAGATAAGATAAGATTTTGAAAAAAATATGGTTTTTGAAAAGGATTTGAATTTTGAAATTTAAAATTAAGATAAGATAAGATAAAAAAAATTTAAAATAAAAATCTGAAATTTTTTTTTAAAGAAAAATTCGAAAATCCAACTAAAATAAAGAGAAAAGATATTTTTGAATTTAATGAGGAAAGAGAAAAACAATAAAATGACACCAAACTTAAAATTTTTAGATCAAAACGAAGAAAACAACTAAGAACAACTTGAAGGTCAAGATGAACACGAAGAACAATTTTTTTGAACAAACTTTTAATAACTAAATAAAAAACCAATAACCTCTTAATTTATGAAAAAGCAAAAAAAAATAAAAATAAAAACAAATAAACAAGCAAAAAGTAAATATTTACAATAACCAATAATAAGGAACACGTTTGCAATTCCCCGGCAACGGCGCCATTTTGAAGAACAAAACTCTCACGCGATCTAGAATTTTCACAATAAATTTGCGTTGCAAGTATAGCTTCTAGACCGACAAGAATTCCTTTCTTACAAAAGTTTTGGTTGTCACTTAAGCAAACCCAATAAAATTGTTAACCGAGTATTTAAACCTCGGGTCGTCTTCTCAAGGAATTGTAGGGAAGTGTTCTTATTATTAGCTATGGAAAAGGTATAATTTTGGGTTTTTAAAATAAAGAACAAGTAATTCAAATGGCAGGGAAAATAAATTAATAATTAATAAAACTCTTGGCAAGGTATGAAAATTCGGAAGTCCTATCTTAGTTATTCTTATGAGAATTGAGTTTAATCCCACTTAGTTAACCTTTACGAAAGCAAGGGAAAGTCAAGTGGACTAATTAGTTAGATTCCCAAGTCCTAGCCAACTCCTAAGGAAAGACTAGAGTTAGTGGAATTCAATTCAATTAGCAAACATAACAATCAATCACGATAAATTTAATAACTCAAGAATTTCTAGTAAATCAATTAAAGCCAAGGATATAAAAAGCTAAATAAGAATTATATTAAATAAAATATTCAAATCTAAACATGAATGGTTCATAAGCCAATTTGGCAATAAAAGTAATTAAAGGAAAGCATTAAAGTAATTGAAAGAAAAAGAGAAATAAAAAGTAAAAGGAATATTGAACCTGATGAGAAGTTGAAATACTAAATTGAAATAATAAGAAATCCTAATCCTAAAACCTAAGAGAGAGGAGAGAACCTCTCTCTCTAAAAACTACATCTAAATTATGAAAAGTGAATAATTGGAGAGCTCTCTATGAATGGATGCATTTCCCTACTTTATAGCCTCTAATTTGTGTTTTCTGGGCTGAAAACTGGGTCAAAAACAGCCCAGAAATCGCCCCCAACGATTTCTGTTACGTTCAGGTCGCGGCAAAGTGACGCGGAGGCGTCGTCCACGCGTTCGCGTCATCTGGTGTCAGAGCAGATATGGCAAATTATATATCGTTGCAAAGCCCCGGGCGTTAGTTTGCAACGCAACTAGAAGCAACTCATTTGGACCTCTGTAGCTCAAGTTATGATCATTTGAGTGCGAAGAGGTCAGGCTGGACAGCTTAGCAATTTCTTCAACTTCTTGTATTCCTTCCACTTTTGCATGCTTTCTTTCTATCCTCTGAGCCATTCCTGCCCTGTAATCTCTGAAAACACTTAACACACATATCAAGGCATCGAATGGTAATAAGAGAGGATTAAAATTAGCTAAATTAAGATCAAAGAAACATGTTTTCAATCATAGCACAAAATAAGGAAGGAGAATGTAAACTCATGCAAATAGTATGAATAAGTGGGTAAAGAGTTGATAAAATCCACTCAGTTGAGCACAAGATAAACCATAAAATAGTGGTTTATCACACGCACAGAAGACTTTTTTTTATAGGGGTTAGATCATGTGTGTGCGCGCGCACAAAAGCATAAGAGGGCAGGGGTTCACACGCACACGCTATGCCAACGCTCCCACCAGAGTGGTTGCAGGTTGGCGTGCGGACGCACACGTCTGTGCGGCCACACAAGAAGTGCAAAAAAGAGCATGTGTGCATACGCACAGGTACGTGCTAACGCACAGGTTGCAGAAAACAGGGGACGCGTGCGCACAAGGCGTGCTGGCGCTGCGAACAGAGGGCAAAATCATGCGTGTGAGTGCACACAGGTCGGTGCACACGCACAGGAAGCAGAAAATAGTTGTTCTGTGTGCACGCACAAGTACGTGGGTACACACAGATGCCCTGTTTTGCAAAAAAATTTTCTCAAAATTCTAAGGTACCAAGCCTTAGTTCAATCAAAACTCAACACCAAAACATGCAAGAACCCATAAATTCATGATCCAAACCAAAACTAACATAACTAACTAAAAATTAAACTAATTCTAAGCTAACCAAGCATAACAAAAAGTAAATAAGTCAAAATATGTACAAAAGAGAAGAGTTAGAACAATGTTACTAAGCACTTTTATTTAATGTCTTTAAGTTAGACAATTGGGAGAGCCCTTGCTATGGTGGCTTGTGGTTGACTTCCCCACCAATGCTAGAATGTCCAATGTTCCCCGGGATCCCAATCCTAACCATCAACAAAGACAACCAAAAAGCAAGCTATTTACATATTAACATATATACAATAGCCAGTAACTTTACACTATTGCAACTCCCCGGCAACGGCGTCAAATTTGACGATGGCCAAATTGCATAGGTTAGGAATTTGATTATCAAAATAGAATTGGCATTGTGAGTATAGTTCTAACCCAACAAATTGGTCATCGATCAAATGTTATCACAATACAAAACAAATTATAACCGAGAGTATTTAGCTCCATGGTCGTCTTCCCTAGGAGTTACAATGAAATGTACAATTATTGGCTATGAGAGAGAGAGAATGGGGGATTGTGAATGAAAGCAAGAGAGCAAGAAATGTAAATAGCAAGAAAGTAAATAAGCATGCAAGGAATGTAAATGGCAACTCTTGGCAAGGAGTGGGTAATCTAGGTTTCCTATCCTAGTTGTGGACCACAAACATGGCAATTGTGCAGAAGCAATACAAACTAGTCAATCCTCCTTGAGAATTGGTCAAAAGATGTAATTGATCTCAATCCATAAGTCCTAGTCAACTCACTAATTGCTAAATGAAAGACTAGCGTCAACGGAAACCAAATTAATTAACCATTCTCACACAATGCGGAATGGACATCCACAACTCAATTCCACCCAAACATCCAATTTCTCAACCAAAAGTGTGAAAATTAAACATGCAAGAAATTAAACATTAAGGCAAATAAAAGTCAATGGAAACCAAATTAATTAACCATTCTCACACAATGTGGAATGGACATCCACAACTCAATTCCACCCAAACATCCAATTTCTCAACCAAAAGTGTGAAAATTAAACATGCAAGAAATTAAACATTAAGGCAAATAAAATTCAATGGAATAAAAGTCAAAGCAATTAAATGCAAGTAAAGGAAACTTAAAATGCAAGAAACCTCTTGGCAAGTAATTGAAGGCTAAGGCTACCTATCCTAGTCATTGACCACAAACATATGATGATTATGAAGAGTTAATCCTACTTAGTCAATCTTACATCGAAGATAAGTCAAATAGGCATAGTTAATTTCAATCCCTAAGTCTTATGTCAACACTAAGGGGTCACATAGAGTCAAGCAAGACCAAATAACTAACTACTCTAATATATCAAATAAGAATGGACATCAATGACTCAAAGAACACCAAAGTCAACAATTTCAAGTCAAGAGTTAAGAAAAACTATGTAAAAACTAAGCCAAGCATTTTATCAAACACTTGGTGTGCATGAGAATAAAATAATATTAAAACACATTAAAATAAATGCTAAAATACCAAAAGCAAGAAAATGACAATAACAACTAAAGAAAGCAATAAATGACATGGAAACATAAAATTGTATTAATTGGAATTAAAATAGCAAAAGTGTTCATAACATGAAAATAACAAAATAAAAGAAATAACAAGAGAAATGAAGAAGAGCAAAGAATCAATAACAATAAATGACAAGGAAAAGTAAATAGAAACAAGAATTAAAAGAAGAAATGACAAGAAATTAAACTAAAGAAACCTAATTCTAGAGAGAGAGAGAGAGGGGAGCTTCTCTCTCTAGAAACTAAGAGAAAATATAATAAAAACTAAACCTAATTGCCCCCCTTCCATTCCTCTTCACTTTGGCCTTAAATAGCTTCAGAAAATGAGTTGGATTGGGTTTTGGAGGCCCAGAATTTGCCCCCAGTGATTTGCATTAATGAGCTCACATGTAGGGACCTGTGCGGACGCACAGACGCGTGCGTCCGCACACATGCTGAAAATTGACCTGTGCGGATGCACAAGTATCTGTGCATATGCACAGGTAGACTTATGTCCACTATAGCAAATTACATATCATTTTGAAGCCCCGGACATTAGCTTTCCAATGCCACTAGAATCGCCTCATTTGGACCTCTGTAGCTCAAGTTATGACCAATTTAGTACAGAGAGGTCAGGGTTGGCAACTTTCCAAACCCTTCATTTCTTGAATTCTTCCCTTTTGCATGCTCTTTTCCTCACTTCTTCAACCCATACTTGCCTTGGAAACCTGAAAATCACTTAACAAATACATCAAGGCACCAAATGGGATTAAAGTGAATAAAATAGACTAAATTAAGCACAAAAGGGCATGTTTTCACATTTAGGCACAATTTAGGAAGAAAACTCAAAAGCATGCTATTTGGATGAATAAATGTGGGTTTATGTGATGAAATCCACTCAATTCAAACCAAAATATATCGTAAAATATGGACTCATCAGCGCCCATACCCCTTAGGGCGCTAAACGCCAACTGTACGTTTAGCGCCAAGTCTCACCCTAAAAAAATGATTATGGCATTTAACGCCAGGAGTGACGCTAAACGCTCATAATGGCATGCGTAATACAGCGTCGTGGCACTAAACGCTAGAAGTGGCATTTAGTGCCAGCAACGTTGATTTCAAATTTTAAGAATATTGTTGACCGTTGAAAACGGTGCTCTCCCCCCTTCTTCCACTTTTGATCATTGAAACCTTTCTCTCTCCTCATTACTCCTATTCACCCATCAAATCACGTTTTTCACCCACCAAATCATATTCTCTCATTCAAATTCCCATATCATATCATATCGCATCTTATTTCTTCACATCTCACTTTCCCAAGATCACCCAACCAACCACCCAATTTAATTCCCTAACCCCATAATCCCCTTCCATGACCGAACCCTAACCTTCTCCCCCTCTATATATAAATACCACCTCCCTTTTCACTTTTCACCACTTCTCCATTCTTCACCTTTCTATTCTTCTTACTTTCACTCTTCACATTCACTTTTCTCATCTTTCCTACTTTTATTTTTCGTTCCTTGACCACACCCAACCCAACCCCCTCTACCCTTTTACACCTTCCATCCATCTATTTTCTTTCTCTTCCCTCTCTTTCTTCATTCTTTCTTCTTGTTCTCTTTTTATTTATTCGAGGACGAAAAAAAACTTTAAGTTTGGTGTTGGGGCGCACTACTTTTCACTTTTTCTTACCTCACATGGCACAAAAACTTGGAGAATCCCCTTCAAGGAAAAGAAAGGAGAAGGCTCCTACCACAATACCATATGATGTTAACTAGTTTCAAACTAAGATTCATGAGGATCACTATAATGAAATTGTCAGCAAAAAGAAAGTGATCCCAGAAGTGCGATTTAACCTGAAGCTGGACAAGTATCTGGAGATCAAAGAGAAAATTCTGAGTAGGGTTTGGGAAGTTCTGGCCAACCCTATGACTGAGGTTGGAGTTCTGATGGTTAGAGAGTTCTACGCTAATGCGTGGGTGACCTACAAGCACATCAAGGATGTGAATCCTGAGTTCAAGACTTGGCGCACTATGGTCCGAGAGGAAATCCTAGAGTTCGGTCTGGAAAGAGTAAGGGAGATACTTCAGTTGTCACCATCCAGAGATGACCCTCACTCTTACACTAAGAGGGTCAATATTGATTAGAGACCAGACCAGGTCCTCACTGATATATGCCTCTCCGGAGCACAGTGGAGGAGAGATGCTAAAGGTCAGCCATACCAGTTGGGAAGGCACGATCTGAAGTCGGTTGCTCAGGGTTGGTTGGAGTTCATTCAGCGCTCCATCATCCCTACGAGTAACCGATCTGAGGTTACTATTGACCGAACCGTGATGATCTACTGCATCATGCTCGGCAATGAGGTGGAAGTGCACTATGTGATCCCTCAGGAGATATACAGCATAGCTGTGAAGGCTTCCACCTTTGCTAGATTAGCCTTCCCTCACCTCATCTTTCGCTTATGTGAGGTTGCTCGCGTCCGTATTGATAGAGACACTCTTATTACCGTTGACAGACCGATTACTAAGAGGGGTATGGAATATGCTAGGGAGCTTGGACAAACATCACCACAGGAGCCAGTTCTTCCTCCTCAGCAGGAGCAGCATGAGATGCCTCAGGGATACTGTTTTTCTCCTCGTGACTACTGGGATCACCTAACGGCATCCATTGGACAACTGGCATCTTCTATTGACCAGCTGAGGTTAGAGTACCAGGACCACTCAGCCCTCCTTCATCAGCTAGTCGAGGAACAATAGAGTTAGAGGAGAGACTTGGATGAGCTGAGGCATTAGAGAGGATTCCCGGGAGGGAGCAGCAGCCACCAGGACTGAGGTGGTTGAGTTTCATTATCTGCTTTTCTTTTTTTTCTGTTCTTCAGTATTTATCTTATTTCCTGTTTTCTGTTTAAAGCTTTTGCATGATCATTAGTAGAATTTTATTACTTTCTAGTTTAGTTATTTATTTTGATATTTTATGTTTATTTTGAAAAATGTCTCTTGTATTGCTCACTGAGCTTGAAAAAGCAAAAGAAAAATGCATGAGACTTAAGTTATATATTATGATTTATTCTGGTTACTCTAATGTGGTGGTATTATCTTTGATTCTGAGGTACAGAAACTTAGAAAAATATTATAGATTCTCTAAACTAAGTAAGACATTGATCCTTGAAGCAAAACAAACAGCACAAAGAGAAAAAAGAAAAATAAAAGGGAAGGTCCAAGGCTTTGAGCATCAATGGTTAGGAAGGTCAAGTTTGATTAAAAGCTCAAAAGAGTGGTTTTTCTTAGCCATATGCTTGTCGAGTGAATGTCTCAAGTAACCCTTAAGACAGATCACTAATGGTCGAGACCAAATGCAAGTACAGAGTATGCCAAAGGCTCTCAGCACCGCTAACTGAAAGAAATTAAAAGAAATATTAGAACTCAAAGAGTTCATTAGTTAAGTGCTTATGGTATTCTTTTGTCAAGCTAAGCTTGAGACAAAACACTTAGAGTCACGGATAGGGTCAACGGACAAAGCACCAAGAAAAAGATAAGAAAAAGTTATGTTCAAGGATCAATCAGAGCATAAGGAAGAAGAGAATTCATAATATCATCCGGGTTCTAGCTATGAGAGATATCAACATTTCTGAGTTTCAAAGGATAGTGAGATGCCGAACCTATTCAAAATCATAGTGTCTTTAACCCCACTCAGTAATTGGACATGAGCTTAAATGAACACTTGTGTCTTAGGACAAGCAACAGTTCAAGTTTAGTGTTGTGATGCATGAGCATCTTTCCTTTATTTACCATTTATTTTAGATACAAATTTATGGAGTTTTAATCTTATTTAGTGTTTTAAACCTCTTTGGATGCTACTTTGAGTTGCTTTGGTGTTTTGATTATTTCAGGTGAAGTTCGGATCAGTTTGGCAGAGTTCGTGTGCAAGAAAAGAAGAAGAATTCAATTCTGCCAAGCTGGCACTAAACGCGGACCTGGGCGTTTAGCGCCAGCAATTCAGTAGCATTAGGGAGTTTGCTACCTACTAGGGCGCTAAACGCCAAGCCTGACGTTTAGCACCAGCAAGCCAGAGACGAAGGGAAGCTTCCTTCTCACAAGGGCGCTAAACGCTGGTTCTGGCATTTAGTGCCAAGGATCTAGATCACATTTTTCAAATAGAGCATCTTTAGTTGGATTTAGCTTTTAACTATTGTTTTATCTTTTATTTTTGTAATTTTTAATCACAAACAAAATCTTTTAGCTTTAGAATTTATTATTTTATTTTAGTTCTAAATCAAATTAGGTTAGATAAAAAAGAAAAAAGATTCTGCCCTTTGGGGGGATCTTCTCACTTTCTCACTTTCACATTTTCTTAACCCTAGTTTTTCTTTGAAGCATGAGCCACTAAACCTCATTGGTTAAGATTAGGATCTCTATTTATCGCTATGGATTAAGATTATTATTCTTCTATTTTAATTAATGTATTGATTTAGTTTCAAGGATTACTTTCGTTCTTTATTTTATGAATCTGGGTAGATCGGGAGAATAACCCTTATTATATATGCGTTCTTGTAATTCTTGGAAGAGTTATCTCACTTGAACAATAGTTTGAAAGTAAATTCCTCCTAAATTGCTAATTACTTGGACTTAACAGGATACGTGACATATAATCCTTTTATATATGGGTAATTAAGGTTTTGTGGTTATAAATTAGAATTGAACTTAACCCTCTAATCAAAATTAAATGACCAAGATATTGGCGGTTAACTAGGTTAAGGGAGACTAAATCACTAAGACATTAGGGTTTAGTCACTAACAGTTTGCCATAAAATGAATCTTGTACGATTAAATTAGTTGGTAAAAAAAACTTAATCCGGAATGATAAATATCTTCGATACCTTAACTACTTTCTCTCATTTTCTACATCTAATCCACTATTTGCTTTCTTATTCTCTGAAGTACTGTTTAATGCTTTTGAACCCCAAAAAATCACTTTCTGTTTGCCTGACTATGGAATCATTCGACCATTATTGCTCAATCCATCAATCCTCGTAGGATCGATCCTCACTCACATGAGGTATTACTTGGTATGACCCGATGCACTTGCCGGCTAGTTTGTGATTTTGAAATACCGCACAACACCTTATATAAATTCAGAATAAACCGAAACTACTTAATGATTATGTTCGAAAACAAGAACACGAAAAAAATTGAATCATGAACAAAAATACATCTAAATCCATTAAGTGATTTTATAGCATTATGCATATCTTCTTCTTTATTTGATTTTTTCATGTTTTTATTATTGTTAAGAGGGTAAAACAAGAAGAATTATGAGAAGGAAAAACAAGAAGGAGAAGATGAACATGATAAGAAGAAGAAGAATATGATGAGGAGTTTTGAGAAATTTTTTATTCTTGTGTTTTGAGAAATTTTTTATTCTTGTTTCTTCTTTTTTGTTTGATTTTTCTTCTCTTTTTTTTGGTTTTATTCCTCTCAAGAGATGATGTGAGGAGGAAGAGTTTTGAATTGTGCAGAACAATGAGACCAAATGTACTTTAATTCACTCAAAAATGAATCAAAATTACATCCAGAATAATCTTAAAATTATTTTCAAATGAACCGAAATTACTTAATGATTACGATACACAAACAAACTCATTTCAAAACAAGCACAGACCAAGTGCACATTATTTAAATTCAGAATGAACCAAAATTACTTAATGATTGCGTTCAAAAATAAGCACACAAACAAAATTGAATGATCATAAATTCACTCAGAAATGAACCGAAATTACATCCAGAATGAACCAAAAATTAAATTTCGAATGAATTAAAATTACTTAATGATAACGATACCCAAACAAACTCGTTTCAAAACAAGCACAGACCAAGTGCACCTCATTTAAATCCAGAATGAACTAAAATTACTTAATGATTATGTTCGAAAACAAGCACACAAACAAAATTGAATCATAAACAAAAACACATCCAAATCTATCAAGTAATTTTGCAGCATTATGTATTTTTTCTTCTTTGTTTGGTTTTTTCATATTTTTATTATTGTTAAGGTAGTAAAACAAGAAGAATTATGAGAAAAAAAACAAGAAGGAGAATATGAATAAGATAAGAAGAAGAAGAATATGATGAGAAATTTTTAGGAGTTTTTTATTGATGTTTTTTCTTTTTGTTAAATTTTTCTTCTCTTTTTCTTGGTTTTATTCCTCTTAAGAGAGGATGTGAGGAGGAAAAGTTTTGAATTGTATAGAACAACTAGACCAAATGTGCCTTAATTTACTTAGAAATGAACCAAAACTACATCAAGAATGAACAGATAATTAAATTCTGAATAAACCGAAATTACTTAATGATGACGATACACAAATAAATTCATTTCAAAATAAGCACAAACCAAATGCACCTTATTTAAATCCAGAATGAACCAAAATTACTTAATGATTACATTAAAAAATAAGCACACAAAATAAAACTAAATGATCATAAATTCACTCAGAAATAAACCAAAATTACATCCAGAATGAACCTAAAATTAAATTTCAAATGAACCAAAATTAATTAATAATAACGATACACAAACAAACTCGTTTTAAAACAAGCACAGACCAAATCAATTTTGATCAAAAACACATCCAAATCAATTTTTGGATCAGATAATATCATCAATATGTAAAAATTCGATGATAACGATAACAATAATGATGATAACGATAATGAAGATATGTAATAGAAGAAAACAATGACGATAACGACAATGATGAAAAGGAGGAGAAAAAGAAATTCCAATAAGAAAAGGAGGAGGAGGATGAGAAGGAAGAGGAGGAGGTGGTGGAGGTGCTGTTGGTGGCGATGGTAATGAAATTGAAAAATAATTAAAAAAGAGGAGAAGAAGAAGAAGATGTAGCATCAGGTGTGAAGAAAAATATGTGTGCGTAAAGAAGAAGAAAAAGAAGAAGCGCATGAATCTAAGGTAGCGTTTGGAAGAGAGTTAGACACTGAGAAACTGAGACTGAGAGACTGATATCCTATTTGTTTTAGAATAAAAGTAGAGACTGAAATTTTTAAAATTACAATAATACCCTTAAATTTAAAATCTAACCCTAACCCAAACCCATTTTCATTTTTATCAAACTCCAGCCCATTTCTTCTCTCCCATGAAATTGTAACAGAGAAGGGAAGAAATCATCCGGTCTTCATTGCCACCGGTAGTGGTGTTGCTGCTGCTATGGTTGTGCCTCTGGGTCTGCGTCACCATGCCCGCGTCATTCACCTCACCGCGGTCCCTCACAGAGCCCAATGCTAAGTAAATAAAATCCAAACTTACCAAAAAAAAAATCTGAATTAAGACAAATCTGGATTAAGACAAATCTGATTTTATCCTACTCATGAATACCCTCAAGCTATTACTAGCCTAATCTAAGTCGGTTATGAAGTCTTCATTTGTTATGGTTAATTTTGTGGGAGACGCGCAGTTGGTGATTTACTTGTGGCTTGTGAAGTATAACTTTAGGCTTGAACTCACCTGCCCCGCCGGCCCGCCCACCCATCCATCTCGCATTGCACTGTCTGTCTCACTCGTTCCTCAGCCCTCTTCCTCTCTGACCTGCGAAGTGCCACCAGCCTATCACTAGCCTCTTTTCTTAGCTCTAAGTACCTACTTGCTCCTCCCAGTCCTCTCCTACCCCCCTCTGCGTTGCTTGTTCGCTGCACAGCTTGCATTCCGCTGCCTGCACGCCTGCGCTGCTGCCTGCCCGAGTGGCGAGTGCCTGGCCTCGGTATTTTGCGGCGCCACTGCCTTGCTGCGATCCTGCCTTGCCTCCAGCGGTCCCCTGCCTCTGACTTTCTGCTCCACACACCAGCCTCCTTGATCCAGTGTTTCCCTGCCTCTGCCTCCCCAGCTGTCTCAGCCTTTGAGGTTTGTATTTTTTACCACTTTCATTCCGACCCATTCTTTTTAATTTTGAGAAAGCTCACTTATGAATTGGAGGTTTATTTTGAGAAATCAGATGAAGTGGAAAGTATATAATTTAATCCTTAAAATTTAGGGTTTGGAAATCAGATGAATTGGAAGTTCAATTTGAGCTTGTATATCATATATAATTGTGAGCTGCTGTATTTTTTATTTTCTGTTAAAAGATGAAACATGTTCTTTGTGAATATGAAGTTTAAGTTGGTCATTTTTTGTTGCAGTAATTTTAATCAAGTATATATTATGGTTAATTGGTTAGCTTATTTTTCATTTAATTAACAGTATAACAATTTTATCTCAAATTTTACAAAAGGAAAAAAGCTTTATGATGGTGAGGAGGGTGTACAACCTCCAAGACGTTTGAAATTGATGCTGAGGAGGGTGTACAGCCTCCAAGGCATATCACAGTTGAAGATTTGGAAGAGGTTGATCAAGAGATGGAGATTCAAGAAGAAGAAGCACAACCTCCCATGCCCTTGGAAAGCAATGAAGAGGAGATTGAATTGGAAGAAAGCTACCAAGAGGAAGAGGTTGAAATTGAAGAAGCTTGCAAAGAGGTGGTAATTATCAGAGAAGAGCACAAGGGAGTGGAGCTCGCAATTTCATTAAAAATACCTCCCCCTAAGTTGCCATCATCCTTCACAACATTCAAGTGGGTAAAATTCATATCCCTTAGCTTTCTAATTCCACTTGAATATGGGCTACTGGAGACGGATGGTCAACTTAGAGCTCTTTGTGACATTAAGAGTAAGCGGAAGATGGCCAGTGGTAAGAATTGTCCTACAAGGTTCATTATGGTTGGAAGCTTTAAGTTTAAACGCAAAGGTTGGTGTAAAGCTCAACTGAATGGGTCTAGGAAGCTGTTTGGTCGCTGCAGTGAGAATTCAGATCACCTTTCACCCCGCTGGAAAAATGCAGATCGAGACAAAAACGGGTGTAAAAGTAAAGTTTGGGATCCTGGAATCTGTTCTGACATTTGTCATCCCGGGAGCCTAAGAATCTGTTTGAAGCTTCTTAAGGGCTTTACATGCCTAGTTTGGGACCCCGGAGGCTATTGGAAGTACAAACATTGGTGGGGATTCCTGGATCAGTACAAGCATAAACCACCATAACAGGAAGCTCACCAAATGTTCAACTTAAGGACTTTAACTAAAAGTGCTAGGTGGGAGACAACCCACCATGGTATGATCGTTCCTTTTTCAATTTTAATTTTATTTAGTTTTATTTATTTTTGAATTTTATTTTATTTTATTGAACCTGAAGTTTTGCATAACATTCATATTATCATTGCATTCTGCATTATAAAAAAAAAAGCACGCACGCGATGCGTCAGCGTCGCTGACGCGTCCGCGTCACTAGTGCGTTGGGAAGAAAAGAATTGAACAGAGAGTCACGCGAGAGCGTGGCTGGAGGTGCGCCTTTAGCATAATTTGACCCCACGCGACCGCGTGCCCCATGCGGCCGCATGCCATGAAAATCGACGTAACAAGGGTGTTTGGCCGAAAGTTGAGCTGGAATTGGGCTGGACTCATGCTAGAAGCCCAAGCCTTCCGACGTGAACGCGTGCCCCACGCGGCCACGTCGTTTTCCAAAAATGGCCATCCACGCGATCGCGTCACCCAAAATTTGGCAAAATAATATTTTGAACAGAGAGTTGTGCGAGCGCGAGGCTGCCCTCGCGCCAATAGCATAAAACGTGTCACGTGACCGCGTCGATTAACTTCAAGCGCAAGTCACGCGACTGCGTGCCCCACGCGTCCGTGTCGCTTGCGCCGCACAGCTTATCCATATCAGCCAAAATCTTATTTTTTCTTCCCCAATCCTAATTTTTCCTCCCTCCTTTCTTATTTACTTCTTCTTCCCTTCTTTCCTTTCTCATTCTTCTTATTTTTTCTTTTTATTTTATTTTAATTTATTTGAATATTTCATTCATAGCATTTTAATTTAGTGCATATTTTTATTTTCTTTTCTAAATTTATTATTTTTTTCTTTGGTGTTGAATTTTCTTATTTCACTGTTGCATCTTCTCTTGAAATATTTTGGGTGCTTAGTAACTTGTTTTATTCTGATTGGGTAACATTATTTAAAGCAATGCTAATCTTTTATGATACTCGAACTTCTCTTGCATTGATATGAACTTATACTATCTTGCATTACCCACATTCCCCTCTCCTTTGTTGCAAATTCTGCACCATTGGTATGCCATGGCTTCTATTGTTTTCTCATTTGCATGTTGTAGCTACCATGCAATTGAGACCCTTATTATCTGGCATTAACACCCATATTTTATTTTCTATCTTTATTTTTGGGTTACTTTTCTTCCTTTTTTCTTTCAGGATGGCCACCAGGAAGAGTACCGGAAGACGTTACATGGGAGAGACAAACAAGTCCATCTGCACAATCCTTGAAGAAAAGCATCAGTTGGCACAACCCGTCCACCTGCACATCTCAGCATGCACCGAAGACGGTGCAATCTTTAATTGTGGGGAGGTCGATACCGATCTCCATGGGTTAGTTACTCTTCTATCTCAACACCAATGGTTTATTTTTCTTGTTAGTTGTTGCATTTGCATGTTTAATTGCATGTTTATTTGATTTTATGCATTTAGTTACTGCTTGGTTAAAATAATAAGTTTCTTCTTAAGATCCTATTTTTGAAAAATTTCACTAATTTAAATAAAAAAATTTAAATTTTTATGTGTTAAATTTGTTTGAAGTTGTATTTGGAACATGGTTTTTAAGCTAAAGAACACACAACCTGTGAGATTTGAGCTTATTTATATGGTTACATTATTTAACCATAAATATTTTATTCCTGTGTGTTTCCTTCTCTATGATTGTAACCTATATTTTGTTCCAATCTATATGTCCATTATTTAGTGTATTTACATGCTTGCATATGATTGAGCCCATTGTTTGATTTTAGCTCACTTATCCCAAATAAGCCCACCCTTTAAATCACCCTTGTCAGCCACTTTGAGCCTTTTAATCTCCATTTGTTTTGTATTTTACCACAACACTAGCCTTAAGTAGAAAAATAATTAAATATCCCAATTGAATCTTTGGTTAGCTTAAGATAGGGATTGTGCATCAACTAAGTGTGGGAAAACTGTGGGAACATGGGTTAATAAGGGAATGTAACATATTTCTAATTTATTTGAATATTGGGAATTTGAGAACCTACTCATGAAAAACCAAAATAGAAAAATAATAGAAAATCCATGTGCATTTGATAAGTTATGTTTATTTCTCTACAAAAAAAAAAGAAGAAAAGAAAAAAATCCAAAAATATTCAATAAATAAGTAAATAAATAAGGGGACAAACTTACCCCAATGCTAAGTTAATAAAAAAAATCAATGCACATGTGATAAAAGTAAAGAAATATCAAAATTTTGGTACATGGGTATGGGAATCATACAAAAGTGGGAATTTTGGGTAGCTAGGCATGAATTAGAATATATAGAGTGTATGTATGTTAGGTGAGAGCTTGGTTAGTCAAAGATTCAATTTATAGCTCACTTAGCCATATATATACCCTCACCCTTACCTTAGCCCCATTACAACCTTGAAAAGACCTCATGATGTCTGCATTGGTACATTAAATTTTTGTTGATTGGTTAGCTGAAGAACAAAGTTTTAGAAAGCATGACTACAGAAGAGTAGAGTGATTAACCTTAGACACTTGAGAGATTAGAGTGATATACACTACCAGTAAGGGTTCAGTGCTTAATTCAATGTTCCCTGCTTTCATGAGCTATCTTCTTACAATTTTACTTGCTTTTTATTGTATGATTTGAATTAGTGAAATCTGATTTATGTTTGTCTTGAAGAGCTTATTTACTTTTAACCAAGTAGGTAGAAACATTTTGCATGTAGTTGCATTCATTCATAGGTTGCATTTCATACATTCTATCATTCCTCTTCATTCTTTATAGCTTCTATTGAGTTTAGCATGAGGACATGCTAATGTTTAAGTGTGGGGAGGTTGATAAACCACTATTTCATGGTTTATCTTGTGCTCAATTGAGTGGTTTTTATCAACTCTTTACCCACTTATTCATACTATTTGCATGGTTTTACATTTGCCTTCCTAATTATGTGCTTTGATTGAAAATATGCTTCTTTGGCCTTAAGTTCCTTATGTTTAATCCTCTCTTATTACCATTAGATGCCTTGATATGTGTGTTAAGTGATTTCAGAGATTACAGGGCAGGAATGGCTCAGAGGATGGAAAGGAAGCATGCAAAAGTGGAAGAAATACAAGAAGTTGGAGAAACTGCTAAGCTGTCCAGCTTGACCTCTTCGCACTCAAACGGCTATAACTTTAACTACATAGGTCCAAACGACGCGGTTTCAGTTGCGTTGGAAAGCTAACGTCCGAGGCTTCGATTTGATATATAATTTGCTATAGCTGCCTCGATGCCAGGCAACGCGAACGCGTGGATCACGCGGACGCGTGACCTGGCAGGAAAGCAACCCGCGCGGACGCGTGGACGACGCCTCCGCGTCACTTTTCCGCGACCTGTACGTACCAGAATATGCTGGGGGCAATTTCTAGGCTGTTTTTGACCCAGTTTGCGGCCCAGAAAACACAGATTAGAGGCTATAAAGTGGGGAAATGCATCCATTCATAAGAAGGCTCAAAAAAATTCACAATTTTAGAATTTAGATGTAGTTTCTAGAGAGAGAGGTTCTCTCTTCTCTCTTAGGATTATGATTTAGGACTTCTCTTAGTTTTAGGAGTGACTCTCAATCCCAGGTTCAATGTTCTTTTACTTTATATTTATCTCTTACTTTCAGATATTTTAATGCTTATATTAGTTATGTTGCCTATTTGGCTTATGCTACATTCATGTTATGATTTTCTTAATTAATATCATTTGAGGTATTTCAGATTTATAAGTGCTTTCTTTTATTTATATAAATAATTTAGATTTTTTCTTTTGGCTTCGGTTGATTAATTGGTGACTCTTGAGTTATCAAACTCATTGTTGATTGAAAATTGGAATTTTTCAAGAATTAATTCGAGTTCCAATAACTCTAGCCTTTCCCAAGAAAAGACTAGGACTCGAGGAATCGAAATTAATTCATCCACTTAACTTACCTTCATAGTTAGAGGTTAACAAAGTGGGAGAAAAATCCAATTCTCATCACAATTGATAAGGATAACTAGGATAGGACTTCCAGTTCTTCATACCTTGCTAAGAGTTTATTTTTATTATTATTTTATCTTTCTTGTCATTCAACTAACTTTTTACCTTAATCCAAAACCTCAAAATACACTTTTTCATAACCAATAATAAGAACACCTCCCTGCAATTCCTTGAGAAGACGACCCGAGGTTTAAATACTCGGTTATCAATTTCAAAGGGGTTTGTTACTTGTGACAACTAAAAACGTTTGTACGAAGGGATTTCTGTTGGTTTAGAGACTATATCTACAACGCGACTGTTTTTATAAAATTCTTTACTGGCAAAAATCCCAACATCAAAATGGCGCCGTTGCCGGGGAATTGCAAACGTGTGCCTTATTATTGGTTATTGTAAATATTTAAAAAAAATTTCAGATTTTTATTTTAAAACTTTTATCTTATCTTATCTTATTTTTCAAAATTCAATTTTTTTTTTAAAAATCATTTCTTTTTCAAAATATTTTCTTTTTAGTTTTTTTTTTATTTTCTCTCACCCCTTTGGCTATGAGTCTGGTTACAATTATGTTGCAGGAAGAAGAAATTACAATGAGAACAGGCATCAAGGTTGGAACAATCAAAGATGGGAGGAGCCACAAGGATTTGATCAACCCTCATGGCAACAACCACCTCCAATGGACTGTCAACAACCATTCTGTGATGCATATCAAGGCAATGGCTATGGTGAGCACTTTGATTATCAACAACCACCACCATACGCCTATGAACCCTCTCCTCAACATAACTTTGGACCACCAAACTCACAAGCCCCTTTCTGCCATTCACCTCCATATGACCCTAACCCTCAACCACCATACCAACCACCTTATGAGCCATATGAACCGTATATAGAACCACCCCAATTCCAACCCAATTACTCACAAGAACCACCACTTCAATATTCACTATCTCCATATCCATCAATCCAAGAGCACTATGATCCTGTTTATGAAAGCCGAGTGCATCAAGAGACAAAGGATCGTTTCAAGGAAACAGTGGATCGATTTCAGGCAACCATTCGTCAATTGGAGCAAGCGATAAATCAATTAGCTTCCCGACGTTCGGACACTCAAGGAACCCCCATGGCTTCATGTGGACAATCTAATGAAGAACGTAGCATGAAGGAGATACTAGAAACTCCAGTGAACAATACGGAGCATGACTTTGTACTGGAACAAGTGGAGGAAGCCGGAATTATTGAAGAAGAAGAAGTGGTTCAAGACTTAGGAGATGCAGAACCTCCATGGGAAAGTCCAGTCATAGAACCCCCTTCCAAGACGTTTGAAATTGATGCTGAGGAGGGTGTACAACCTCCAAGGCATATCATAGTTGAAGACTTGGAAGAGGTTGATCAAGAGATGGAGATTCAAGAAGAAGAAGCACAACCTCCCATGCCCTTGGAAAGCAATGAAGAGGAGATTGAATTGGAAGAAAGCTACCAAGAGGAAGAGGTTGAAATTGAAGAAGCTTGCAAAGAGGTGGTAATTATCAGAGAAGAGCACAAGGGAGTGGAGCTTGTAATTTCATTAAAAATACCTCCCCCTAAGTTTCCATCATCCTTCACAACATTCAAGTGGGTAAAATTCATATCCCTTAGCTTTCTAATTCCACTTGAATATGGGCTACTGGAGACGGATGGTCAACTTAGAGCTCTTTGTGACATTAAGAGTAAGCGGAAGATGGCCAGTGGTAAGAATTGTCCTACAAGGTTCATTATGGTTGGAAGCTTTAAGTTTAAATGCAAAGGTTGGTGTAAAGCTCAACTGAATGGGTCTAGGAAGCTGTTTGGTCGCTGCAGTGAGAATTCAGATCACCTTTCACCCGGCTGGAAAAATGCAGATCGAGACAAAAACGGGTGTAAATGTAAAGTTTGGGATCTTGGAATCTGTTCTGACATTTGTCATCCCGGGAGCCTAAGAATCTGTTTGAAGCTTCTTAAGGGCTTTACATGCCTAGTTTGGGACCCTGGAGGCTATTAGAAGTACAAACATTGGTGGGGATTCCTTGATCAGTACAAGCATAAACCACCATAACAGGAAGCTCACCAAATGTCCAACTTAAGGACTTTAACTAAAAGTGTTAGGTGGGAGACAACCCACCATGGTATGATCATTCCTTTTTTAATTTTAATTTTATTTAGTTTTGTTTATTTTTGAATTTTATTTTATTTTATTGAACCTGAAGTTTTGCATAATATTCATATTATCATTGAATTTTGCATTATAAAAAAAAAGCACGCACGCGACGCGGCAGCGTCGCTGACGCGTCCGCGTCACTAGTACGTTGGGAAGAAAAGAATTGAATAGAGAGTCATGCGAGAGCGTGGCTGGAGGTGCGCCTTTAGCATAATTTGACCCCACGCGACCGCGTCGCTCATGCAACCGCGTTATGTGGGAACTTTGGCCTCCCACGCGACCACGTGCCCCACGCGACCGCGTGCCATAAAAATCGACGTAACAAGGGTGTATGGCCGAAAGTTGAGCTGGAATTGGGCTGGACTCGTGCTGGAAGCCCAAGCCTTCCGACACGAACGAATGCCCCACGCGGCCGCGTCGTTTTCCAAAAATGGCCATCCACGCGATCGCGCCACCCAAAATTTGGCAAAATAATATTTTGAACAGAGAGTTGTGCGAGCGCGAGGCTGCCCTCGCGCCAGTAGCATAAAACGTGTCACGCGACCGCGTCGATTAACTTAAAGCGCAACTCACGCGACCGCGTTCCCCACGCGTCCGCGTCGCTTGCACCGCACAGCTTATCCATATCAGCCAAAATCTTATCTTTTCTTCCCCAATTCTAATTTTTCCTCCCTCCTTTCTTATTTACTTCTTCTTCCCTTCTTTCATTTCTCATTCTTCTTATTTTTTCTTTTTATTTTATTTTAATTTATTTGAATATTTCATTCATTGCATTTTAATTTAGTGCATATTTTTATTTTTTTTTCTAAATTTATTATTTTTTTCTTTGGTGTTGAATTTTCTTATTTCACTGTTGCATCTTCTCTTGAAATATTTTGGGTGCTTAGTAACTTGTTTTATTCTGATTGGGTAACATTATTTAAATCAATGCTAATCTTTTATGAAACTCGTACTTCTCTTGCATTGATATGAACTTATACTATCTTACATTACCCACATTCCCCTCTCCTTTATTGCAAATTCTGCACCATTGGTATGCCATAGCTTCTATTGTTTTCTCATTTGCATGTTGTAGCTACCATGCAATTGAGACCCTTATTATCTGGCATTAACACCCATCTTTTATTTTTTATCTTTATTTTTGGATTACTTTTCTTCCCTTTTTCTTTCAGGATGGCCACCAGGAAGAGAACCGGAAGACGTTACATGGGAGAGACAAACAAGTCCATCTGCACAATCCTTGAAGAAAAGCATCAGTTGGCACAACTCGTCCACTTGCACATCTCAGCATGCACCGAGGACGGTGCAATCTTTAAGTGTGTGGAGGTCGATACTGATCTCCATGGGTTAGTTACTCTTCTATCTTAACACCAATGGTTTATTTTCCTTGTTAGTTGTTGCATTTGCATGCTTAATTGCATGTTTATTTGATTTTATGCATTTAGTTACTGCTTGGTTAAAATAATAAGTTTCTTCTTAAGATCCTATTTTTGAAAAATTTTACTAATTTAAATAAAAAAAATTTAAATTTTTATGTGTTAAATTTGTTTGAAGTTGTATTTGGAACATGGTTTTTAAGCTAAAGAATACACAACCTGTGAGATTTGAGCTTATTTATATGGTTACATTATTTAACCATAAATATTTTATTCCTGTGTGTTTCCTTCTCTATGATTGTAACCTATATTTTGTTTCAATCTATATGTCTATTATTTAGTGTATTTACATGCTCGCATATGATTGAGGCCATTGTTTGATTTTAGCTCACTTATCCCAAATAAGCCTACCCTTTAAATCACCCTGTTAAGCTACTTTGAGCCTTTTAATCCCCATTTGTTCTGTATTTTACCACATCTCTAGCCTTAAGTAGAAAAATAATTAAATATCCCAATTGAATCTTTGGTTAGCTTAAGGTAGGGATTGTGCATCAACTAAGTGTGGGAAAACTGTGGGAACATGGGTTAATAAGGGAATGTAACATATTTCTAATTTATTTGAATATTGGGAATTTGGGAGCCTACTCATGAAAAACCAAAATAGGAAAATAATAGAAAATCCATGTGCATTTGATAAGTTATGTTTATTTATCTACAAAAAAAAAATAAAATAAAAAAATCCAAAAATATTCAATAAATAAGTAAATAAATAAGGGGACAAAATTACCCCAATGCTAAGTTAATAAAAAAAAATCAATGCACATGTGATAAAAGTAAAGAAATATCAAATTTTTGGTACATGAGTATGGGAATCATACAAAAGTGGGAATTTTGGGTAGCTAGGCATGAATTAGAATATATAGAGTGTATGTATGTTAGTTGAGAGCTTGGTTAGTCAAAGATTCAATTTTTAGCTCACTTAGCCATATATATACCCTCACCCTTACCTTAGCCCCATTACAACCTTGAAAAGACCTCATGATGTCTGCATTGGTACATTAAATTTTTGTTGATTGGTTAGCTGAAGAATAAAGTTTTAGAAAGCATGACTAGAGAAGAGTAGAGTGATTAACCCTAGACACTTGAGAGATTAGAGTGATATACACTACCAGTAAGGGTTCAGTGCTTAATTCAATATTCCCTGCTTTCATGAGCTATCTTCTTACAAGTTTACTTGCTTTTTATTGTATGATTTGAATTAGTGAAATCTGATTTATGTTTGTCTTGAAGAGCTTATTTACTTTTAACCAAGTAGGTAGAAACATTTTGCATGTAGTTGCATTCATTCATAGGTTGCATTTCATACATTCTATCATTCCTCTTCATTCTTTATAGCTTCTCTTGAGCTTAGCATGAGGACATGCTAATGTTTAAGTGTGGGGAAGTTGATAAACCACTATTTCATGATTTATCTTGTGCTCAATTGAGTGGTTTTTATCAACTCTTTACCCACTTATTCATACTATTTGCATGGTTTTACATTTGCCTTCCTAATTATGTGCTTTGATTGAAAACATGCTTCTTTGGCCTTAAGTTTCCTATGTTTAATCCTCTCTTATTACCATTAGATGTCTTGATATGTGTGTTAAGTGATTTCAGAGATTACAGGGCAGGAATGACTCAGAGGATGGAAAGGAAGCATGCAAAAATGGAAGAAATACAAGAAGTTGGAGAAACTGCTAAGCTGTCCAGCCTGACCTCTTCGCACTCAAACGGCTATAACTTTAGCTACATAGGTCCAAACGACGCGGTTTCAGTTGCGTTAGAAAGCTAATGTCTGGGACTTTGATTTGATATATAATTTGCCATAGCTGCCCGACGCCAGGTGACGCGAACGCGTGGATCACGTGGACGCGTGACCTGGCAGGAACGCAACCCGCGCGGACGAGTGGACAACGCCTCCGCGTCACTTTTCTGCGACCTGTACGTACCAGAATACGCTGGGGGCGATTTCTGGGCTGTTTTTGATCCAGTTTGCAGCCCAGAAAACACATATTAGAGGCTATAAAGTGGGGGAATGCATCCATTCATAAGAAGGCTCAAAAAAATTCACAATTTTAGGATTTAGATGTAGTTTCTAGAGAGAGAGGTTCTCTCCTCTCTCTTAGGATTAGGATTTAGGACTTCTCTTAGTTTTAGGAGTGACTCTCAATCCCAGGTTCAATGTTCTTTTAATTTATATTTATCTCTTACGTTCAGATATTTTAATGCTTATATTAGTTATGTTGCCTATTTGGCTTATGCTACATTCATGTTATGATTTTCTTAATTAATATTATTTGAGGTATTTCTGATTTATGATTGCTTTCTTTTATTTATATAAATAATTTAGATTTTTCCTTTTGGCTTTGGTTGATTAATTGGTGACTCTTGAGTTATCAAACTCATTGTTGATTGAAAATTAGAATTCTTCAAGAATTAATTCGAGTTCCAATAACTCTAGCCTTTCCCAAGGAAAGACTAGGACTCGAGGAATCGAAATTAATTCATCCACTTAACTTACCTTCATAGTTAGAGGTTAACAAAGTGGGAGAAAAATCCAATTCTCATCACAATTGATAAGGATAACTAGAATAGGACTTCCAGTTCTTCATACCTTGCCAAAAGTTTATTTTTATTATTATTTTATCTTTCTTGTCATTCAACTAACTTTTTACCTTAATCCAAAACCCTAAAACACACTTTTTCATAACCAATAATAAGAACACCTCCCTGCAATTCCTTGAGAAGACGACCCGAGGTTTAAATACTCGGTTATCAATTTCAAAGGGGTTTGTTACTTGTGACAACCAAAAACGTTTGTACGAAGGGATTTCTGTTGGTTTAGAGACTATATCTACAATGCGACTATTTTTATAAAATTCTTTACTGTCAAAAATCCCAACGTCAGTCTCCCGGTTTGATGCCTTCTCTATATTTCTAAAATTTCCCAAATTTTATTCTCAATATAAGTAAAATCTAGGGGAATTTTTTTTGGAATCAATTAAACACAAAAGACCCATGACTTACACACATTGGAGCTTTTTTTTGTACTTCTAATTTAAAACCAATCTGCATATAGTTTTATTTCCCCCCTAAAAACATGATATCATTAACATAGCAGGCTTTGTTTCTATCTAGTGATAGCATGCAACAATTATTTTACAATTTGCTTCTTTATTGAATTGTCGTTTGGTCTCTTATGATGCAGGAGACATAGAGGAAAGGAAGATTGGCATTGATTCAAACAATGACATGCATTTCGAGCGTAAAGTAAGAACCTTGCCCCATTAATTCTTACATGGGATCAGTAGTTTTAGAGAAGCTATTGATATTTCATCCTTGAACATCAAGAGGATTTTAATCCATCAAGCATAGAATATCTAACCAGTATACCATTTTTTCTCGTCCTTAGAATAATTCTGTTGCCTACTACAACACCAATATGAGCATTGCAGGGTTGGATAGGTAAAGGATTAAGAATAATATATCACCAGAAAAAAGGAAGCAAATTTTCCCTTGTATTTTATAAGAAAAATGTGTTTGGCTTGCTAACGCTTGGCTGCGATTGCTTTCTGGTTGCTGATTAGTCAAATGTTTTTGCATAGGAATCTGTTTATCGAATTTTGAATCTGTCATCAGATTCTGAGTCGTGCCTTGATCGTAGCCCCAAAAAGGAAATTCGTAACAATCAGGTGGAAAGCTTCTCAGCAACAAATACCTCAATTGATTAGTGAAGAAGCTAAGGATAAAATTATCCTTGGCAATGATGGAAAGTCTCCATGCAGAAAGGGTTCAAAAGGAAAGTCTTCTCAGAAACCAATTCAGGTAGAAGAAGATCATTCACCAGTGAAAGGGAAGAAAACAAAGGGCAGTGCAAAGGAGAGAGGTATGAAATGGGTTAGTATGGGAATATAAGTTGTAAGATATCACTCCATTCTCTTTTTATGGATTTCTGACCATATGCTTGTGGTATCTACAAATGGGACAGGTAGTGGTGGAGATCTGGAGGCTGAGGAGGAAGAAACTTGTGAAAAGCTCATTAAGACAAATGTAAGAATGACTACAATAATTAATTAATTATAATGACTCACCACACTCCCATGACTTTGAAACTGAAATAAGTAATAGCCATCATAAGCTATCTTGTTATCTAGTCCAGCATCCTGATTTTGCGTGCTATTTATAATTTGCAGGTCTCCTCTTCAAGGCTGCCTTTTGGTGCTTTCTGAGAAAGTTCAACACACAAAGGTTGGATAGCAACTATATGTTATGGATTTTTCTTTGTTGTATGTTGTGTTTTGTAATTGGAAGGGCCATGTTGTTATGTTCTCTTCTTAATTCATGAGAATGGAAAGGGTACCTGAGGAGGAGCTTTGGTTTTGCAGGCTCTTGTTGAGTGCCAAGGTGACTCCATAGATCTCAGTGGTGATGTGGGAGCTGTAGGCCGGGTTATAATTTCAGATTCTGCATCCAGAGATCAGGAAATGCAGTTAGACTTGAAAGGTACTTTTTGTTTTAGCTCATATATTTTCTGATTTCTAAGGAAATCAGTGTGTTTCATCAATATGAAGACATGGACAAATATTTTTTTAATCACAATATTGTAGCATGAGTATGTGAAGAAAAACAGTACAGTTTAGTAATGTTGACTTACTTCTTAAGGCAAAATTATTACGTGTGGAGTTCCCAAAATACAAAAGGACTCATACTTCGTATTTTAAAAATAGGAATATCGGAATCATAAGCACAGTACTTTCTTTTCTTCTTAATGACATATTGTATTTTTTTATTTAAATAAACATGATCATAAATATTACCTCAGTTTTTAGCTTAAAAAAAGAGAAAAAAAAAAAGGAAAAAACATCTCGTCATATATTTTCATTCCTTACCTAAGTTATATGCCTTTATAATATGTTCATTATAAGTATATTCCGTTTTCTGTGTTAGTTTTAGGCAGTGACAAACTATATCTGATTGTTTGTATTGTTGGCATCATTTCAGAAACTATATACAAAACATCTATAGTTCCTTGCCGGACATTTTGTGTGGTAAGTAATTAAGTTGGATGTAATCTGCATTTAAAATTTTTATTTATAATGTCCTTGTGGCTAGTTACCTTCATGATCGAGTTATATCAAACCTTTCCTGCTCGTATTTTTCAAATACTGATACGAGCTTGTTATTTGTTCAGGTTAGCTTTGGACAGTCCGAGGTAAAGGTCTGTTGATTATCTGATATTTTCGTATTTACTCGCATATTGAAAATTGTTTGACGCAATTACTACTATCCTAAGTTATAAATCTGTATTCATCGTCAAGGTTTCTCTTCTACTTTTTATTTATGTTATTCATCAGTATCATCCCTGACAAGGATTATGATAAATATTTGCTGTCATTATGTTTAATTGATATTTTGATGCTATTCTTAATATTTCTTCATCAGATAGAGGCCATTATGAATGACTTCATACAGTTGGAGCCACAATCTAATGTATATGAAGCTGAAACTATGGTTGAAGGTTATTTGCATCTACCAAATTGAGGCTTTTATTTCTGGTAGTTTTTCCTTTATATTATGAATAAACTCCTTTACTCATATCTTAACCTTTCATATGAGAAGGGACACTAGATGGTTTTGCCTTTGATTCAGATGAGGAAGCTGGCAAGATGCCGAAGGGCACCCAAACTGATCAAAATGAGCATGCTAAGGAACAAACTCACAGTAAATCCAAAGGGAAGGGTGACAAGAAAATAGTAAGTTCCTATAAAGTTTTCTTGGTTTCAGATTCTCCCTTTATAAATGAAAATGCTGCTGCATACATACTAAATTGTATAAGATTTGGATACAGGGTGCTGAAAAGAAAAGAGGTAGAAGTACTGGAGGAAAACCACAACCTAAGACAGTAAAGAAAATAGCTCCAAAAAAAGCTCCAAATTCTAAGAAGGCAAAGACGAAGAATTGAGTCGAAGAAGTGTTCCATTGTATATGTTGTAAACCTATACTCAATCCTTGGGTTAAAAGTACTAGTTGATGAAATACTTTGCCCATGTCAGAGATAATAACATTAAAACAGCTGCCATTGGAGGTCTTATCAACAAATCCACCCCAGAAGAATTGGATACTTTTATGATTGGTGAATGAGTTCTTATCAAATCCTTCTTACATGTTCCTGTTTCCATAATACTCACATTGTAGTTTCTTTTCCATTGAATTATTATTTGTTATCTCTGCTTTTAGTTTACTTGTATTAGCTGGCTAATATAATTTTTGAAATATTACTTTGTTAACTAAATTTCTGCCAAACATGGGAGAATGAATTTCAAGATTCTAATTTTCCTGATTACATTGACTATGCTTGTTCCCCTCCAAAGAATGTCTTGCAAGATTGTAAATCTTGTTCGCTAATTGCTAATATTATTCTTGCTTGTTCATTTCAATCTCACAAGCAGGGATTCTTTTCTCCCTCTTTTGAGAAGCACTCCTGGAGTTTCTTGTCATTCCATATCAATAATGTTCGTGTCTTAGAAACACTGAGAAAGAAGATCGAGAATCAAGAGAACGATAGGCGCTGGTAAGGGCAAGAGAGTATTTGATGAGGAAGTAACTTGCTTACGCTTGGGATGTCTAGGTGGTGGTGTATGATTTTGGTTTTTCATCCTGTGTTGTAAATTGTATTGTAAAATTTTAGTTATTGGATGGGTTTATCATGAAAATGTGGCAATAAACAAAAAGAGAAGGGAAACAAATCACAGTTGTGGAAGATGATGCATAGTTGTAAACCTATAGGGACAAAAAACAATCTCATATTCACTAGCTTTGCAAGTGAAAGTTCTGGTTCCATCATCAAATGCATAACTATAAGCTCTAGGACACGCCTTCTTGAAGATAGTTGAATAAAATGTAGGCTGGCAACTCTTTGGGTTAGCATATTGTCCAGTGCAGCAGTACCGATCCGACTTGAATGCCTCACAAGCACTTCTGCACCCTACTACACCACGCTGGTTTTCGTCTTCACCGAGCACTTGAAGTTCTCTAGGGCAACCTATACCATTGCATTTTTTTATAATTCTATAAGGTACATGTTAGCTTTCAGCTGTATAGTTTATTTTCTTTATGTACTTTTGAACTCTTACCTCTGTTGATATCAGTCACGCATCATGTAGCATTACAGGCTCCACCAGATACACCTCGTGGTAGAGCCACTAACGGCAAATTGTAGCCATCTACCATGCTGACATCGTAGAAATCTTTGTCCATTGGCTCCGTCGAGTGTTATCTCAAACAGTGAGGTAGGAGGTGCAGCACCATTTCCATCACATTCCAGTTTTCCCCCACAGTCACCAGTTAGGCATTTGCCAGCACCTGTGACATCAAATTTGCAACCCGTCCTTGCCCATATTCGTCCCGACCATCCTGGTACCGTGGTTAGTCTGACACTTTGGCCTGAGTCCAACTGGAATCAGTCGTTGATAGTTTAGGGCTCCCTGAACCAGCAAGTGTACCAGGCTATATAGTATGAGGGCAGTTGTTGATTATGGTGAATGTGTAAGAGAAAGTGTTAGAGAAAAATGTAAAGAGAATAAGAAAACTAGGCCAGGGTGCCATAGTTGTGTATTTGAAGGATTATATTTGGTAGTAAAAGTTGAGACCTAAGGGGGTACCTAGAGGGGATTGGTGCGAGAAAGGGAGTAGTCAATGCCCCCAGATTTGATATATATAAGGATGTTGAAAGAGGTAATTGTATGGTATTACCGTATCCGTGATGCAATGTAGAACTAAACCGTTACGTTGCTTAAACCAATATTATGGATTTCGCATTTCTTTTATTGTGGATGGCCTCTGTTGGAAGCAATTCTTTGCTTTTGCTGTTGCATGGGAAATTTTACAAACTTTTGGAAATCATGTCCTCGTAGAATCGTGTATAGAACTCCCTAGGTAGGTTGAGCCTTGTAAGAATTTGCATGGATTATTCGATGTGTTTCCAAGTCCAAAGGTAGAAATAAAACTTTGACTTTTACCAAGGTCTTAAGTGAAGCAAAATTACTTTTCAATGGTGAAAATAGAAATTGACCTCAACCTCCCTTAACCTCGAGTATGCAAATTAAGCAATTATGCACCGCGAAGACTAAGGCTGCGAGAGAATCCTCCCTGAGACGATCTTGTATATTTTAAATTTTTCGAGAAAATTTGGAGTTTTGGTGGTAAATTTTGCGCAAACTTATTATAAACAAATTTAAAAGCTTGCCTGGAAGAAATCTATTTTTCTAAGTGATATTTGATTGAGAAGTAAAAATAAAATGAGAATTTTTATGAATTTATTTTGTATGTAATTTTATCTATTAAATTTAGGACAAGTTACATAATTAAAATGAATTGGTTTAGAATTTATCTAATTGCAACTTTTTGGAGGACATGTTTGCAATTTCTTTTACTCTTTGTAAACCGCTACTACCTGCAGCGATTTTAATTTAAACGTAATCCGCTACAGACTAGCGCGGATTACATAGAAAAAGATGTTGAGTATTGGTATGCGCGTAATGGGAGGCTCTAGTGGTCTATGTAAATCTGGTTTCTTTATAAATACAAAAGCAAGGCAATTGAAAAGAAGTGGAGATATTCAGAGATCCAATTAATAGAACATAAATTAAAATACTATTTTTGACAATTTAAGGTAAAAAGAGGATTTACTAAATAGATAAAAATTGTATTAGATGCAAATAGGGGTCAATGTGAATCAAATCATCAAAATTTTGATTTAATCTACGCTAAAATCATCGGATCAGATCCATTATCTACGGTTTTTTTAGTTTGGATCTGATCCACACATTTGTAACTCGGATATATTTACAAAATATAAAATATTTTAAAAAATTTATTTTTATTAAAAAATTAATAAAATTTCTTTTTTTTTCACTCTTTTAACTCCTAAAATATTATTAAATATACTTTTTTTAAATAATAAAAATAAAATAATACAACATATGTGATAATTATTAGTTAAAATAAAACATAAAAAGAATATTTACCTATTTATTTATATTCTGTGGATTCTTAGAATATACAAAAATTTACCTGAAATTCACAATTTGATCGTATGAATGTGCGAATGAGATCTGATCTCATATTAATATACACACAGATAAAAATAAAGTCAAACAGATTAGGTAAAAAAAGAAGTATTGTATAATAGTGATATATTTGTGCATGTCTTTTGCGATAAAAAAAATTTACAAATAAATGAAATATAAAATAATTTGCTTAAATATTTTATAATAATTTTATTATTATTTTTTTTAAAATATACATATTTAGTGTAGAATGATAAACATCATTATAATAGTTAGTTACTTTGTTTATTCAAGCTCCATATAAATCATCATCACAAGATAATTATTTAGTATTATTTCTTAACTCACTATAATTTGACATAATAATAATAATAATAATAATAATAATAATAATAATAATAATAATAATAATAGTAATTTATTTTCTGATTATGTTACTAATTCTAATTTTCAATTAGAATTATTTTATTATTTCAAACATTCTTATATCTTAATTGCTTGTTATACCAATATATGTCACATGTAGTGTGCATATATATATAATAATTAACTAATTTTAATAGTGATAAGTTGATTTAAAATAGAATTAGTCAATTTAATCTTACTATTTATATTTATAGTGGAAGAAGATCCAAATGTCAATTCCGTCACATCTAGAGATTATCAAAAATTTTACACATTAGAATCTACCTGAGAATAACCAGCTTCACGTAAACTGTTAGAGTCTCCCACAGATTGTACATACCAATGTTTTTTCATAAACCGCTATAGCTAGTAGCGATTTCTGCTTAACACATTCTCTTACATAATTCGTCCTAACATGTAGCGGATTACGTTCAAGTTAAACCCCTATAGTCAATAGCAATTTATATAGAATAAAAAAAATTGCAAACATCTCTTAGATTTCAAAAAGTTGCAATTGGATAAATTTCAAATCAATTCATTTTAATTATGTAACTTGTCCTTAAATTTATTCATGAAACAAATTATATGCCATTCCAAAGCAAATGTTCAAAATCCATCAAGATATTAAATAAGATTTGCAAAACCAAAGTACCAATAAGCTCTCGTAGCTCAGTTGGTTAGAGCACCCGTTTAGTAAGTGGGAGGTTTTGAGTTCGACTCTCAACAAGAGTAATTTTTCCTATCTTTGGTCTATGATGGATTCAATATTTGTTATTTAGGTATACCTTTTTGCTTTTTTAGATTTATTCTGAATGGCAACTTGCTTTGGCTTCCTTGGCTTAATAAATTTTTTATCTTTATAACACAAGAATAATTTGTATACACAAGTGAAACTCAACTGTTCTAAATGTTCCACTAATTAACATTAATGGTTTGTTGCAAAAATGATAAGAGTAAAAGCAACAGCCATGGTTACCATTACAAATTTATGGCATCAAATTTTCAAAATACATAATATCATTCAATACAAAGTTGAATTTGCCCAGACGACAATGAAAAACTTCAAGAAAATATCCTAAGGCTCAAATACAGGGTAAATCTTTTCCAATACTCAAATGTACAGAGAAAATGCAAGTTTGATATATACAATGTGCTCATACTTGCAAATAACTAGGTCTGCATTGATCAAGTCCTCTTTTCGCCCAATAAATGTCACACCCAATAGATGATAATCTGACTTGGGGGGATGAAGAAATGTGGTCTCATTTAACATGTAACTGGGTCTATACTTTCCAAGTTTTCAAATCTTAACAGATTCATTAAAACTTGCAAAGCGAGGACATCGTAACCATCTGTCTGTCACTTCCTATCTGGAGCACCTGTGGAATCTCAAGATTCTTCACAACCCCATAACCATCCTCCTACCCAAACTCCAGTAGATGCAAACTTTAGCATAAATGGCAATGCTTGTTCCTACATCTAGAAAATAAGCAGATAGGTATCAATATTTCATTTTCTAGTATAAACCAATTCTATATTTATCTGCAATACAAATGTTTATAAAGCTCCTTGATAGTACATGCTTCTGAACCTGCACAAGTTACATTAAACTCAAACAGCCAGCAATTAATCAGAGGATGTAAAGAAAAGATAATAGAATGATAATTTTAAAAATGTAAGCTATTTCATCTCTTGTGAGTCTGCAAAAGTAGGAAGACATTCAGGAAGGAAAAAAAAGAATAGTGTTTTTCACATACTTCATACTTGACTATTTTGAGCATATAAGGAACCTTACCTGCATTGATCAAGGTTATCAAAATAACCCTGATTAGAATTATCAGCCTAATGGACATGACTGCCAATGGTGCACTATTCTAATGGAATTAAGATAAATAAGATCTAAAATAAAATAGTGCAACTCACAGCAGTAGTATTAGTAATTAACACACCAACTCTTGGAAAGTTATGCATTGCAATTAGATATTTGCTAGAAACTACAAAACAGCCAGCTAGAAAAGGGTTACAGTTAAGAAAATTGATGAATGCTGATACATAGTACATCATTTCAGGTCCTAAATCAAATCCAGGCATCATAAAGTCTGAGTTTCATCTTGTAGCTAAATGTCTGCTTCCCAACAAGGTGAGCAAGAAACTAAAGTCATCTGAATACTAAACAGTCAAGCTACTTTTAAGTGCCACATTACATTATTACTGGAAATATAAGGAGTTCTCAAAGTAGATGGACATACATGTTGTCCACCAATAGGTAGTCCATTTATTCAAGTGCTGTTATTGATACTCATCTGATAGTAAAAGGGAAAAAGAAAAAAAGATCCAAAAAAGAAGGAAATATATATCTAGCTCATATCCATGCCATCTCCAACTTGGCTGCAGATAGGACTGACAGCAGAAAAAGATCTCTCGAAAGGAGAAGTATGGAATTGTGTATCTCGTCTACGCTTAAAACCACAGCCATCAGAAGATGAATTTTCTGCATCGAGCTTTCTTCGAACACCCCTCACTGCTTGTTCCTCTGCTGGTGTAAGGGGGAAAATTTGACCACTTGCTCTACAAAGCGAGCTGTGGTTATCATACAAAATTCTCTGGTTACAGTTTTTATCACAGATGTGAGTTAGCCCTGTTAGCCTGCAGCGATACATGTTCCCGCAAACATTTTCGTTTTCACATTTCCAGTCGCACTTATGCACAGGATTTGGTCCATCACGGCCCAAAATACTCGACATATAAATAACATTTGCAGGAGCTGCAACCATAGATTTGCCATATACCTCCATTCCTTTAGTGGAAATAACCTCTTAAGAACTCTTCCACACTTCAACTTCAATGCCTTGCCCAAATCCTCTGCAGGTCACACAGCCACCACAACAACACAGATTTCAGTCATACTCAAGTGGGAAAGATACCTAAGGATTTACACTTTCCAATAAGTAACCTTTAATTATCCCGTTTAGTGATTTCACTTAACCTTTTCTTCTACAAGGACTTTCAATAATCTATTATTCCTATTCTTCTACATTTGAAAAATAATGGAATTCAACTCAAAGTCCTATCACCTATCACAATAGAAAGATCGAGTTTCAAAAACAGAACGGATTATTATAAAACCTAAATCTAGAATCCGACTTTAGTAATTATTGTTTAATTAGATCATTAGATGACAAATAATATTAAAATGGAGAGCTTTCATAATTAATTAATTATATACGGAGAAGACAGATCTAAACCGTGAAAATGTTGAAATCCTAAACAATGGATAACACGGTAATTAGCACGCGCTCTATTAAGAATCCAACATGCCATCACCTTCAAAACCAAACAATTCAGCACCCGCTAATACAAGCGTATATTAATCTTACTTTCTCGTTCTAACAAATGCATGCTGCATGCTTAATTATTACACCATAACAATAACGCGCATGGAAATAACATGAATTAAATTAATTGCACCAACCTAATCACAGAGAGAGGGAGAGAAAGAGAGAGAGAGAAAGAGAGCAGAGGAAAATTTCACTCACATGCTCTTTCTTCAGCTATAGAGTCTTCTTCCTCTTTAGTGCCTATAAAGAACAAAGAACAAACCTAAAATCTCACTCACGCTCTCGGAAGAACCTAAGCTAATAAAGAAAGAAAGAAAGAAAGAAAGAACGTTAAATTAGATAAATGGAAGAAGCGGAAGACTTGTGGGATTACATTTATAGAAACTTGGCGTTGAATAAATGCTCGTAGCTCATTCCGCTTACCTTTACACTTGTGGGGTTGACGCTTCCCATATACGACAAAACTCACGCTAAAATAAAATCCCAAATGCACGTTACTATGATAAATGAAAGATGGACCCAAATGTAATTTTACTTCCTTCAGTGGTCACCTACCACTACAATTTATTTCTGGATAACCTTGCGGAACGTTGGTTTCGCATCGCATTAAACCCATCTTCATTTTAAAATTATTATTTTTATTTGAATAAAGAATATAGAAATCAATCTGTTAAAATTAGTCAACATTTTTTAATTTTAAAAATTTCTACTTTTTTTTTAAAAAAATTATGAACTATGGAGCTAAATGTTTGGAAAGAAAAAACTACACCAAAATTGTTCTTTAAAGAATGAGTAAAATAAAGTAGATATGATAACTATGACCAAAAACCTTAAATTTATCTGCATAAATATTAATCAAATATCTTTTTTAAAATTTAGTATTTATAATTTATAATTCAGAATTAAAATTTTATTTTAGAATTAAAAATTTTAAAATATAATTAATATTAATCGAAAAAAATTACTTCTTAACATTATTTTTAAATAAATAATCAAATACAAAAATTTTATAACATGTGTTATAAAAATATATGTGAAAATTATTATAATTTTAAAATATATTTTAATTTAATAAATATATTAGCACTTAAATTTTATATATTTTTATAAAAAAAAATTGACGAATAACCTTAATACATTTTTTTAAAGTCATGTTATTTAAACGATTAATTTAGATCACTTAACTTTTATTATTATGGCTTGTTTGTCACGTGTACCAACGGCTCTCTTTTCTCTCTCTCATGTGCGCCTTGCTTTCACACATTTCAATGTTCCAAAAGTAATGGATTTGGGGGGAGAGGAGAAAGAAATACAGATATAATACATATTTAGTAGAGATCGGTTGGGGTGTAGGGTAGGATACAGGTTTAGGATATATTCTACTCGTATTCTATATATAATATATATTTTATAAAAAGTAGGTAAATAGTGAAGGAAGTATAAGTTGAATCTATATTTTTCTTTATGTAATGATTTGGTAATAAGTAAGTAATCACTAAACTAGTTAGTTGATTTAGTAATTTAAAGTATTAATTTTTTATTTTGTATTTTATTAATATGTATAAAATTTGGAATGATTGAATTTTATATTTGTTTAGAAAAAAATTGATATTTCTGCAGGTAGAATAGGATATGATAGGGTAGGGTAGGATTTAGAATTTTAGGATACGGGTAAGGTTAAGGTTGAGAGATTCTCAACCCGCAGGTAGGGTAAAATAGAGTTTTAATAGAATTTCAACCCGCGGGTAGGGTTAGCGTAGGATCCAAACCCTACCCTACCTTACCTATTGCCAGTCCTAAACGAGTGCGCGAAGATCATATTCTCTCCTATTCATACTTGACACGTCTAACTACCACTGTCATGCTTTTTCGTCGTACCAGTCTTTTCAGTTTTGCTTGAAGGTCATACTGGTCTTTTTGAATTTTGGAATTTTGTGGTATCTTCTTCCTTTCGAGATAAGCCCATATTACCTAATTACTAGTTAGATGTCCAAAAATATCCAATGAAAAATTGTAGTCTCCCCTGATCTAATTTATTAGAGTTGTCAACCATAAATTTATTCACCTTGCTTTTGTTCTGCTACGGATCAAGTCGATGGAGGATTGGAGGCTCCCTCCAACCTCAAGTATTGAAGGTTATGTAATTCTATTTTTCTACCGCAGTTGGCATGAACCAGAGATTTGTAATCTGTTGTTGAAGCAGTGCATCGCTGCTCTTCTTCTTCCGACAGGTCGCCGTCCGCGCAGAATCAGAATCGCTCCTTGCAGTGCCAGTGATGGGTATTAGCTTCGCCACCTAACGCCAAAGTGAAAGAATATTAGCGATCCATGCTCTTGCCGTTCACCAAATGTTCTCATGACTAAGGATCAAGAACAATCGTTACAAGAAAAGTCACGTATAGGAATCCTGTTAAGTGAGAGAGAGGCATAAGTGGTTAGGATGATTAATTTGTTAGTTTTTTATTTTTGGGAGAGGGGGAGAAGGGTTGACCCATCCAGGTTGTGTAGTGAGTGTGTTGGTGTAGGTCGGGTTGGTCCGACCCACGCCCAGTCCAAAAAAGAAACCATAAATTTGGATTAGTTGAGTTCGTTGAACTAGGTTAATTAGAGTTAGGGATAAATGGACTATCAGATAGCATATATTATTGCAACTCAAGTTTAGCACAAAGAAAATTTTCGTTAGTCTCTCCTTAAATTGTGCTAGAGTTTGAAATCTTGGTTTAATATGAATAGTAAAATATAGAAATATATATATAGTAGTATGTTTGAGAACATTATAATGGTTAAAATGTTGATTTAACTTTTAAAATGTTTGAATATTATGATTTGAAATGAGTAAATTCAGTTTTACAAATTTTTTACTTGATCGAATTTAATTTTGATATGATTTTATATTTTTATGTATTTAATTTATTTTTTTATTTTACCTAATTTTTATTTTCTCTATCTTAAAGGTAGTGTAAAAAAAAAGAGTGCAGAAAAAATACGTACGTTCAGTTTTGAGTGAGATACACAACAAAACACTAACTATTAGCAATAATGATCATGACGACGTCAATATTGAGTATTAAGTATTAACAATATATGCTTTCAACAAGAATTTTCAACGTATCTAATAAATAAAATCTTATGCTTGCTGCTCTCTACTTAGTAGTTAGTACTTAGTTCGATAAAACATTAAACATAAAGACGAAAATACTGACCATATTGCCAAACTTAGAGCTAGAGACCAAGCTGTTTGCTGGCTTCCATATTATAAATCAAATACCCAAACACATTTGTAAGTCAGAAATCACAATGTATCATCTAATAATCAACATTAAACAATTACTTAATTTCTCTCTCAATCTTTCTAACGATGGTTGATCCATTTCACCATGGTTTTTGCTTTACCTATGAACTAAATTTCTTATTTTGTTTTATTTTTTTTACTTCATTCATTATCCGTGAGAATTTTTTGTACTAAAACAGGTTTTGCCTGCGAAAAAAATAGAACTGACAATAATTAGTTTATTTATCTGATAGATTTTGGCCATAATAACCTAAATCATCATGTAACAGTAAAACAGTACATTTTTCAGTCATTATTAAAAATTTAATATAATATGCAGTTATACATTTGTGAACTCTAAGACCATACAAAATTTTGTTTGTACAAAGAATTGTATCAGTAGCACTATTGTCCTTGTTTTGTTCTTGTTATATTGCGAAACGCATTACTTGTGCCAAAAGTTTTTGAAAGTTATTAGTTACACGACGAATTTCATAACAACTTCAATTTCTCCAATGTTAAGGACTTTATAAATTTCTTGTAATTTTTCTTGTTCATAGTATATATAGTGTGATCTAACCTGGCAGTAACACTCTGTTATGTTTTTTATGCTCACTCAGTCACTCTGCTATGTTTCTTGTCTCATGGAATCACAGTTATATTTTTATCTATTATTATTTGAGATATAACTATTAATATTATTTCTTTTTATCAACTTAAGCTTATGAAAAAAGTGGTATCATAATATAATATCAGAGCTCTATGTTCGAAAGGTCTAGAGTTCGCTCCTTATTATAGTCCAAAAGAAAAAAAAAATAGCATAAAACAAATAAAAAAAATTATGTAAAAATCAAGCAAACCCAAAATAGAATTTTGCTTAAAAAGTGTATTAGAGATATAACCATTCATATTGTTTCCTCTTCTTATCAGTTTAAACTTACGAAAAAAGTGGTATCATGACAATTATTATTGTTCCGAGTGTTACCTAAAATTGGGTTGCTTTGGACTTGAACGTGAGGTCTAAAATGCTTTTGGGTAGTTTGTCTAACGTCTTTCGCTGCTAGGGTGCCACCGTCCGACGTCTTGATGAAGATGGAGTAGTACCTGCAAGAAATTCCGGTGCTTAAGTTAGCAAGAATCTTAGACAGATTTTTAGTAAATTAGGTTTGAAGTATACCTAAAGATTTCAAGGTATTTATAAATGTAGATGTAGGATCAATAACTACTTCTTAGAGTAGTTATACCTTTGGTGGTGGGTAGTTGACGTTGGGATTTTTGCGAGTAGTAAAGAGATTCATAGAAACAGTTGCGTCGTTGTAGATATAGTCTCTAAACTGACAAAAATCCCTTCGTACAAACGTTTTGGGTGTCACAAGTAACAAACCCCTTTAAAAATTGTTAACCGAGTATTCGAACCTCGGGTCGTCTTCTCAAGGAACTGCGATGAAGTATGTTCTTATTATTGGCTATAAAGGTTGTAATCGGGGTTTAGAAGATGAGAAGCAAGTAATTTGAATGACAAGTAAAATAAATGGCAATTAAAATAAATAAATACTGTAAAGCAGACTTTTAGCAAGGTAAGAGAAATTGGAGGTCCAACATAGTTATCTCTCTCAACTATAATGAAAGTTGAATCTAAACTCCACTTGATCAACCTGTACTGGGGCAACGGAAAGTCAAGGGACTAATTAAATTGACCTTTGAATCCTATTTATTTCCTGAGAAAAGGTTGGAATTACTTAAGTTCAGCTCAATTAGCAAGATAACGATTATCAATTATGTTGAGTTTAATAACTGTTGAGTTACTGAATTCTTAACCAGGACCAAAAGGGAAAAAAGTAAAATTGCTGGAATAATAAAAATATCCTTAGATGGGAAGCAATGGTACCTTAAATCAAAGAGAACAATCATAAACTGAAAATACCTCAAATATTATTAATTCAAATAACAGTCTGCAACATGGGAGAAATTCATAAATTCAATGATTAATTCAAGTGCTGGAATAAATAAAAGTAAAAGGAAGCTAAAACAAAGAAACATAAAACCTGGATTGAGAGTCACTCGTAAAGCAAGAAGAAATTCTAAATCCTAATCCTAAAAGAGAGAGATGGGAAGATCTCCCTCTCAACTAAATCTAAATCATTGAAAAGTAAAATATGCGAGCTCTCTCTGAATGGGTGCATTTCCACACTTTATAACCTCTGGTCTATGCTGTCTGTACTTGGATCTGGGCCAAAAAGGGCTTCAGAAATCGCTGGGGGCGCATTCTGTAAATTCTGATATGTGACCTCTGTCACGCGTCCGCGTGGGTCACGCGGTCGCGTCATTTGGAGCTTTTCCTTGCCACGCGGTCGCGTCAGTCATGCGACCGCGTCATGCGCGTTCTGCTTAAGGCGCGCGGTCGCGTCAGTCATGCGGCCGCGTCGCTGCTGATTCGTGCTTGGCACGCGATCGCGTCATCCATGCGATCGCATGGATACCAGTTTCCTTAAAGCTCCGTTTTGCTTCCTCCTTCCATTTTTGTATGTTTCCTTTTCCGTCCTTTAAGTCATTCTGCCTTAGAAAATCTGAAACTACTCAACACACTGATCACGACATCGAATGGAAATAAAGGTATATAAATTAATTAATTTTAAAGCTTAGGAAACATGTTTTTCATTTACATCACATAATAAGGAAGGGAAAGTAAAACCATGTAATTAATGTGAATAAGTAGGTGAAGGATTGTATAAATCACTCAAATTAAGCACAAAAGAACTCATGAAATATGGGTTTATCAACCTCCCCATACTTAAACACTAGCATGTCCTCATGATAAATCCAAGGTAAATAATTAAGGTTAAAGTGATGGAATGTCATGCAATGCAACCTAATTTAAATGCAACTACCTAAATGAATGATGCATCATGCAACTCTAAATTATTCACTCATATATAAAGCTTACATGTAGTCAAGTTAATTCACATTCTCAAGGAGTCATGTATATATATATATATATATATATATATATATATATATATATATATATATATATATATATAGCCAACCCTTAAATAATAAAGCATTTTAGCAAATGAGATGGGAAAGAAAGCATTGTACAAACTTGCAAAACAATTAGTAAATATAAGCACAGATATATGTTGATGAGTTATAGAACCCTCACTGGATTTTGTGTTTACTCTCTAGTCACTCAGTGTTTATTGGGTTTATTCACTCTATTTTTCTTTTTATTCTTAATTTCTATGGCTTTGTTTTTTATTTAACCAATCAACAATTATAAAATATAGTCACACCAAAAAGTCATGAGGTCTTTAATTGAGGTTGTAATGGGGTCAAGGTAAAGGTAAGGATTTATGTATAGGGTCAAGTGAGCTAATAAGTGAATCCTTAATTAGACTAAGATCTCACCTAACATACATATTTAGTAAAACAAAAATTTCTTTACCTAATTTCCCATATTATTCCACTTATTGTTACATGCTCGTGTTTCACTTTTTGCTTTTTCTATTCCATGTGCATTGCTTTTATTTGGCATTGGAGAATTTCTTTTGTATCCCCTTTTATTAAATGCTGAAAAATAACTCTTTTTTTTTCAAGGCACATGGCAATTAAAGCACTTTGATTTTCTCATGAACATGCTTCCCAAATTTATTTTATTTCTTTTAACTTCTCTACCTTTTTGTTTCTATCATCTATGTTCCCAAAAGGTTTCCCACATTTAACTCTATTCATGATTTTTTTTTATCTTAAGCTAACCAAGGATTCACTTGGGATTTTCTTTTGTTTTTCTGCTTAAGGCTAGTAATTTGGCTAAATAGAATAAAGGGGTTTTAAAAAGCTCAAGGGAGCTAACAAGGGTGATGTAAAAGGTAGGCTAATTTGGGGTAAGTGAGCTAAAATCAAATAATGGCCTCAATCATTCTCTTGGTATGTATCTATTCTATATTCTATAATTGGACATATAGATTAAAGCAAAGTAAAGAACATCAGAATAAAAAGAAATGTAACACACAGAAATGAAATTATGGTTTGAATGCAACCATACAATTTAAGCTCAAGACTCACAGGCTGTGTGTTCTCTAACTCAAGCATCATATATCATTTATATATTGTATGCAGGTTTAGTTAAAAATTCCCATTATTCTCATAAAAAAAATTATTTAGGGTGGCTTTTAAAGTTTTAATGTTCCTCCTTGATGAAATGTTGTCAGCTTAACTACATCATGTAATGCTATATACAAGTTTTGTGGATTTAAATCTGATATGTTCAATTTCCTAGCTTACTTCCTTTTTATATTTTTCAATTTAAACTATACTATCTTATGCTAAAAAGGGTAAGCTATACTAATTAATCCACTAATAAATTAGAATTGCAAACTAAACTAAATAACTAAATAAACTAAATGGCTAAAATGTGAACTAAAGATGCAAAATGCAGAAAATAGAGTAAAAATACATAAAAGCAATGTATAAGTACTCAAAATAACAGTAAAAAGAAAAAGAGAAAAATACAGAAAAAATATCCAAAATAAAAGAAAAAAGATGTAGTGGTTCACCAAAATAAACGCCAGAGATGGCGACCTCCCCACACTTAAAAGGAAGCATCGTCCTCGATGCTCAATCAAGCCGGGTGTGAAGGAGTGTCATCACTGGGAGGGATGGTAGCTGGAGTCTCAGTGGTGGTGGTGGGCTGAGGGTCTGGCTGCTGTGGAGGAGGTGCTGACTGGATTGGGATCTCAAGATCTGCAGCCTCAATCTGATGTGGGACCGCTGCCTGTGGTGCGGCTGGTGCTGCCTCCTGGGGATGGGTCTCTGCCTCGGGCGCATCCGCCTCCTCCTCAGATGCCTCGGACGGTGTGTCGGGCTCAGAGGAGATGTCGCCGGATCGTATCATCAGCTTTAGGTGCTCATAGCGCCGCTTGTTGCGACACTCTATCTGGTCAAATCGTCGGAACAAACGGTGCACCAGATGATAGACGGACTCTGTGGCAGGTGGAGGTGCAATGGTGGTAGCAGGGGTAGGTGGTGCAGCAGTGGAGGAAGAGGGTCTAGCAGACGGTGGGGCTGACTCATCAGTAGCAGTGAATGGTGGTGGTCTGTGGCCCAAGGCTAAGAAGTTCCGGCTGTGCGGAATGATCTTCCTGCAATCCGCCGCTGGTGGTCTCTCATCGGCAGCCTCCCATGGCACGTCAGCTCGACGGCCAAGCTGTGTAACTAGATATGGAAAGGGGAGGGTGCCTCGGACGTGGACCCTGGCCATATAATACCGAATGAAACGTGGCAAATAAAGGTCCTTACCCTCCAGCACACACCAAAGGAGGGTGATCATAGCAGCCGGGATCTCCGTCTCGTGAGTACTCGACATCACATAATTACTCAAGATCTGATGCCATAACCGAGCCTCATCGTTTAAGTATGCTCTCTTGATCCCTCTAGGCATGGTAGTATCCTGACCCATCTCCCAAGGAACTGTCGGGTCGAGAGCTATCCGTGCCTTCACGGTATCCCAATCAAACTTCATCTGACGCATGTCCTCCTCAGCCTTTGAATAACCATCAGGCTGATCGGACTTGGCTGGGAACCGGAGAATGTCCTCTAACGCCTCTTCAGTGACCAGAATTTGTTTTCCTCTCAGGTTCACTGCATCTAGGGTAGTGAGATAGTAGTTGCAGTAGAATTCCCGTACCCAAGATGAATTGACCTCTGTCAGTGTTCTTTCCAGAAAGAACCAGTCCCTTTGCTTGATTTTCTCAGTGGTGTACTACTGGAGTGCTTCTGGAATCTTCAAAGTTCGCTCCAGGTATAGATTTCTGGAGTTTGCAAAAGCCGGGTACTTCAGCTCACAGTATCGGTTTGCAAATTTTACAGGGTCATTCGCAGGGAGCAGCTGGTCAGCTTTTTTCTGCTGTGTGAAGTTCTTCTCCCGCCATGAAGAATCGTGCATTAGAGCAATGATGGACTGGGAGGAATCTCCTCTCTTGCGCTTGCCAGTAGCTTTGCCTTTTCCTTTCCTTTGTGAGGCAGACATCCTGAAAAACAGAAAATCAGGATATGGATAAAAATAGGAAAGCAATTAGGCAATTAAACAAAGAAAACTCAAAGCACCAAGGGAGAAATAGAATAAGGAAAATGAGTAATTGAAATGTGATTGAATTTATGTTAAATGGAAAAATAAACAATATGCCATGGTTAGAAAGTTAGAGGAAAGTGAAAATAATCAGAAAAGAGATTAAAAGGGTTAGTATGGTTAGAATTTGAAAAAGAAATTAGTAAATTAAAATTAGTGAGTTAGTAAAGTGCGGGTTAAAGTAAGTGGCATAGAAAAATTTCATATAACAAGGATTCACAGGTAAGAATAGAAGTACTCATAATCGAACAAGGAAAACAGGGTGATGCTGATTCGAATAGAAATAAAGAAAGCAAAAATTGGAATCAGTGAATCACAAATGCAGTTTATGAACCAGGAAATTAAAGAGGATAAGAAAGTCTGCCATAGCATTCATGAAATAATTTGGGTAAAGCAGAGTAAAACAGAGTTCAGAAATGCCAAACCAAAACATGAATGAAAACAATTTTAAAAATTTGGGCAGCATTCCGGCTAAAATTGGATTGTCCCGGAAAATAAACAGCAATCATAGCAGTTCATATGAATTAAAAACTTGCTGCAGTTACCAGTAATGTATAGAAACAGGAAAATTTTGGAGTAACAAGCAGCAATTGCAAGAAATCATAGCATATGAATGAGGTCACAGGAACAGCAGAATTGCAGTTATGATAAAATATAAACAGGAACAGTGCAAGTAAACAGACCTAGATCCACTAACCACAGCCTAAGCTACCTAACAAACTAAAAATCCACTACAGCATGCATATCTATCTATCCTAATGATGAACAGAAATGGAAAAAATTATAAAAAAACGACGAACGAATAAAGGGGGTTGCGTTTTGCGGAACCTGGTAGGTGGGAGGGGTGGAACGGGGAAGAAGGTGGCTGCGGCGGCGTCCGGCGCGGTGGCGGGGCACGGTGTCGCGGTGGCGGCTGAGGGGGCAGTGGCGGAGGAAGGGTTTAGGGTTAGTGATAGAAGAAGGGGGGTATGCGGGTGGGTGGCGGAGAAAGGGGGGTTGAGGCTGGGTGGCCAGCGGTGGGGGGGCGGTGGTCGCGGAGGGCAGTGGTGGAGAGGGGAGGAGACAGGAAGAAGGGAGAAGAAGGGAGGGGAAGGGGTTGCGGCGGCGGCGTTCGGCGTGGCGGTGGCGTCTGGGTGGTGGCGTAGTGGCGGCTGGGTGGTGCTGGGTGGTGGTTGGGGGAGAGGAAGCAGAGAGGGAGAAGAGGGTTAGGGGTGGGGGGGCTGCGCGACTGATAGGATTCGCGTGGCTAGAAGGGTTATACTTTCGAATCCACGCGGCCGCGTGGGGCACGCGATCGCGTGGTTGGGGTGAAAATGGGAGTGACGCGATCACGTGGGGCGCGCGATCGCATGAGAGGGGTGAAAGAAGGGTGACGCGATCGCGTGGGTCGTGCGATCGCGTTGCTGGAATTTGTGCTAAACGCACGACTCCAGCGCCGTTTTAGCGCAACTCTCTGTCTCCTTTTGGGGTGATGTGCAATCCATGCGACGCGATCGCGTCGCTCACGCGGTCGCGTGGGATTGGTATTGTACAAGTGACGCGATCGCATGGGGCATGCGATCGCATGGGCCAATTTGTGCGAAACGCACAAGGGCCGCACGATTCCAGCCCAACTTTCTGTTCGTTGGATCCTTACGCCGATATATATATCACGTGGCCGCGTGGGTCACGCGGTCGTGCGGATGTTGTTTCTCGCAATATGACGCGATCGCATGGGGCATGCGTTCGCGTCGTGCACCCCTTTTTTTTTATATGCATGAAAAATGCAGAATGCAATGATTAACACGAATGCTATCCATGATTCCAGGTTTGATAAATTAAAATGAAAAAGGAAAAATGGAAGTAATTAACAAGAAATAAATTGAAAAAGAAGCGACCATACCATGGTGGGTTGTCTCCCACCTAGCACTTTTAGTTAAAGTCCTTAAGTTGGACATTGGGGGAGTATCCTGTTATGGTGGCTTATATTTAAATTCGTCCAAAAATCTCCACTAGTGCTTGGAATGCCAATAGCCTCCGGGGTCCCAAACTAGGTATGCAAAGCTTCTAAACAGCTTCAAATGTATTGTTAGGCTCCCGGGATGATGAATGTCAGGATAGAGTCCAGGATTCCAAGCCTTGCTTTTAAATCCGCCTCTGTCTTGATCTACATGTCTCCATCCGGGCGGTTCAAAAAGTAGAATCTCACTGTGGTGACCAAACGTTCTCCGTGATCCATGCAATTGAGCATGATACCAATCCGTGTACTTCGAAGTGAAGCGTGGAACCTTGTTGAACCTTGTGCACCAGCTCTGAGTACGAGCCATTTCCCTCTTACTCTTAAAGCCGCAGAGAGCTCTAAGCTGGCCATCTGTTTCAAGCAAACCATATTCAAGTGAATAAGTAAAGTTATAAGTTAAGGATTGTACCCACTTGAAGCTTGTATTAGGTGGTAATGGCCTTGGGATAGGTGTTTTTGGTGGTTCTGCAAGTTCCATTTCCTTGTGCTCTTCTGTGAATTCTTCCACTTCTTTGCAAAGGTCTTCAATTGTATCTGTGTCCTGGTCAAAGTCTTCTATGTCTTCCTCATCACTTGAGTCATAGATTGGAGGTTGAGATAAATCTACCTCTGCATCATCTTCATATTCACTTGGGGAAGATTCTTCGATCTCAGAGAATTCACTTGCGGATGCAAATTCATCACTAAGAGAGCTAGACTTGTGACTATCATCATCAAGGAAAATTGCTTCTTGGATTATTCCGTCTGATTCTTCATAAACGACTTGCCTTGGAGAAATATCCTCCTTAGCATCAACTGTAGCATCCTGGACGGAGTTTTCCTCAATTCTGGATTCCCATGGAAGTTCAGCATCTCCTAGGTCTTCAACCAACTCTTCTTCTTGAACAATGACAGCTTCTTCTAATTGTTCTAGTACAAATTCATGCTCTGTCTTGTCCACTGGAGTTTCTGGCATTTCCTTCATGCTCTGCTCTTCGTTGAGTTGTCCACATGGGACTGTGGCTAATCCTTGTGTATTTGAGCGCCTAGAAGCCCATTTAATCATTGCTTGCTCCAGTTGTTTAACGGTTGTTTGAAATTTAATTACTGTTTTCCTTAGGCGATCCTCTGCTTCTCGGGTTGCTGGACTTGGACATGCTACAAAGGAAAGTGGTGGTGATTGGGGGTGATTGAATTGGTATTGGGGTAAGGATGGATCATATGGTGGCGAATGGTGAAGAGAAGCTTGTGAGCGTGGTGGTTCGAGATTATGTTGAAAGGATGGTTTATATGCACGGGGTGGGACTTGTTGGTAGTTACAAGGTTGTCCACCATGTCTTTCAGCTGAGTATGCACTGTAGAATGGTCTTTGTCCAGGATATCTCGGAGGGTGTTGCTGCCAAAAGGGTTGATTAGATCCTCTTGGTCCCAACTATCCTTGATTGGTCTGACCTTGATGCACATTCCTGCTGTAACTTCTATTTCCTTTAACAATATTAGAACTAAACTCAAAGCGAGAGGGGTGAGAGTTCATAGTAGTAATTAAAGATAAAAAGGAAAAACAAAAATAAATAAACAAGCAAAAGAAAAATATTTACAATAACCAATAATAAGGCACATGTTAGCAGTTCCCCGGCAACGGCGCCATTTTGATGTTGGGATTTTTGCGAGTAGTAAAGAGATTCATAGAAATAGTTGCGTTGTAGATATAGTCTCTAAACTGACAAAAATCCCTTCGTACAAATGTTTTGGGTGTCACAAGTAACAAACCCCTTTAAAAGTTGTTAACCGAGTATTCGAACCTCGGGTCGTCTTCTCAAGGAACTGCGATGAAGTATGTTCTTAATATTGGCTATAAAGGTTGTAACCGGGATTTAGAAGATGAGAAGCAAGTAATTTGAATGACAAGTAAAATAAATGGCAATTAAAATAAATAAATACTGTAAAGTAGACTTTTGGCAAGGTAAGAGAAATTGGAGGTCCAACGTAGTTATCTCTCTCAACTATAATGAAAGTTGAATCTAAACTCCACTTGATCAACCTGTACTGGGGCAATGGAAAGTCAAGGGACTAATTAAATTGACCTTTGAATCCTATTTATTTCCTGAGAAAAGGTTGGGATTACTTAAGTTCAGCTCAATTAGCAAGATAACGATTATCAATTATATTGAGTTTAATAACTGTTGAGTTACTGAATTCTTAACCAGGACCAAAAGGGGAAAAAGTAAAATTGCTGGAATAATAAAAATATCCTTAGATGGGAAGCAATGGTAACTTAAATCAAAGAGAACAATCATAAACTGAAAATACCTCAAATATTATTAATTCAAATAACAGTCTGCAACATGGAAGAAATTCATAAATTCAATGATTAATTCAAGTGCTGGAATAAATAAAAGTAAAAGGAAGCTAAAACAAAGAAATATAAAACCTGGATTGAGAGTCACTCTTAAAGCAAGAAGAAATCCTAAATCCTAATCCTAAAAGAGAGAGAGGAGAAGATCTCCCTCTCAACTAAATCTAAATCATTGAAAAGTAAAATATGCGAGCTCTCTCTGAATGGGTGCATTCCCACACTTTATAACCTCTGGTCTATGCTGTCTGTACTTGGATCTGCGCCAAAAAGGGCTTCAGAAATTGCTGGGGGCGCATTCTGTAAATTCTGATACGTGGCCTCTGTCACGCGTCCGCGTGGGTCATGCGGTCGCGTCATTAGGAGCTTTTCCTTGCCACGCGGTCGTGTCAGTCATGCGACCGCGTCATGCGCGTCGCTGCTGATTCGTGCTTGGCACGCGATCGCGTCATCCATGCGATTGCGTGGATACCAGTTTCTTTAAAGCTCCGTTTTGCTTCCTCCTTCCATTTTTGTATGTTTCCTTTTCCGTCCTTTAAGTCATTCTGCCTTAGAAAATCTGAAACTACTCAACACACTGATCACGGCATCGAATGGAAATAAAGGTAATTAAATTAATTAATTTTAAAGCTTAGGAAACATGTTTTTCATTTACATCACATAATAAGGAAGGAAAAGTAAAACCATGTAATTAATGTGAATAAGTAGGTGAAGGATTGTATAAATCACTCAAATTAAGCAAAAAAGAACTCATGAAATATAGGTTTATCAGTAGTCATTTCCTTTTTATTAGGGAGGTTGTTAAGATTTTCTTTCTAGAAGAGTAGAAGAGATATTTTAAGAATTAGTTACTTATTTAGATAAGTGGGGCTAAATTGATGCTGCGGCGTCTGACTTCTATAAGGTCGGGCAAGTGTCAATCGGTAACATCTCTTGATTGGGTTTTATTTATTTTGGGTCTGAATGTGATTTGAAGCAAAGTATGAACACTTATTATTCTCACAACTTCTTGGTACAAATTTTCCATCACACTTAATTTATTGAAACAATGTGACTACTAAGATAAAATTGTGTTCATGTAAAAGATAATATGTAAAAACTATCAAATAGTTACATATCTAGTTACCTTGTTATTTAACAATTTTCAATTATCATCCTTATACAAAGATAAGTAGACTTTATGTAAAACCCGGTTAATTAATGGCTAATTAATCCATAAATTAGAATTTATTCTAGAAAGCCAAAAATGTGATTTTTATGGCTTAATATGATAGAGGAGATTGAAACGAGAATTTCGATACTAGTTTTATAGAAATCGGTCCAAGATTAGACCGAACAGGCTAAACCGGACCAACCGGACCTATATTGGGCCATTGACCCAACCAAACCAAACCTAAAACCCTAACAACAACACTCTCTCTCCTCCCTAAACCCTCACTCACGCTGAAATGAAAGAAAAAGGGGGAAGAACACTTCCAAAGTTCTACCCTTATTTGATCTTCAAACCACCATAACTTTTGATCCGGAGCTCCGATTGCCGCACCGTTTGTGGCCATGCGTTTACCGCGATGAGCTCTACAAAACCACTACTTTGTTCTTGAGGTAAGCCACAATTTTAGTCCAGTTTTCTCAGCCTTAAATTCGAATTTTTGGGTGAAAAGTGTTGAGATTTTGGGTTCTTTGATGTTATAGGACCCAACTAGCTTGAAGGAGAGGATTAATCTTGTCTCCTTGATCCTTGGGTGTAGTAAGATTCTCAACCCTAGTGGATTTGTTGGTTTATGATGTTGGGTATTGAGTTGTTGTGTTTGGGTATGATAATTGTGGCTTAGGTAGTGTGTATGTGAATATTGGAGCTTGATTGAGATTTTGGAAAGCTTGGAGAAAGGGCTTTGGTATGCTAAAAATATGTTCTTGGAGGTGTTGAAGCCTTGAGAGCTTGTAGAAAAGTGATTTGGAAGTGTTCCGAATTGAGCGGAGAAATCGGCTAAGGTATGGTCTCGGTTTTCTGTATCTAAAATGTAATATGGTGTGAAAACTTAGGCTAGAGACCCTAAGATAGGAATTGAATTGTGATGTTGTTGAATGGTTGAGATATATTGTGTGGTCATATACGTGATTATGAATATTGATGCTTGATGGTATGATGCATGAGTGATATGCATGTTTTGATATATGCTTGATGATTGGTTGAGGTTGAATTTGTGGGTGAAACTATGTTGATGGTGAGGATAATATTGATTATATGTAATAATGGTTGATTGGAAATGGTGTTGTTGGAAATTGGGATGAGGAAGAATATATGACATGAAAATGTGTTTGAAATTGAGTGATTTGAGTGAGATAGGTTAAAATGATAGGATGGTGGTTTGTGGTCTTGATAAAAATGTTAATGTATGAGTTGAGGAGGCTTGAGGTTGATTTTTGGTATGTTTTGGTTGGTTTCGAAAAGGGTTGAAATTAGTTTGTTTTGAAAATGGCACTTTGTGATTTTGTATGAAAATGTGATTTTTGGGCATACTTTCACGGAGCATAACTTGGACTCCGGATCCTCGATTTGTGCCAAACTTATTTAGAAATGAAATTGGATCCGGGATGTTTATGCCATTCGAAGAACGCGTGAAAAATGATTTGAAACGGACAAGTTATGCCCATCGAAAGATTGGGGTTTGAAATAGTGAATTCTGCAGCTTTTTAACTTAGTAATATTTTTGGCAGAACGCACTCCCACGCGTAAGCGTGGCCGACGCGCACACGTCATTTTCAAATATTCACCACCCACGCGTACGCGTCGATGGGCTGATTCAATTGCCCAGCCAGATTTTTCGAGAGTTGTGCGGGAGTTGCACTGGTTTTGTGCGTGGGGCACAAAACTCACCCACGCGTACGCGTGGCTGACGCGCAGGCGTCACTTGACTTTTCTCTCATCTACGCGTACGCGTGGACGATGCATACATGTCACTGTACTTTTTGGCATTCCACGCATGCGCGTGGGCGACGCGCACGCGTGACCCCGTTTTCACCCCAATGTTAATTTTTGAGTTTTCAAAGTCAAATTTCATACTTCTAAGCCTCCGATCTCTCCCCTTTTGTCTTAAATTATTATGATATGCCTAGCTATGGAAAAGGAGCTAGGAAATGTGGTAACTTGTGAATGAAGAAAGGGAAGAATTAATGATCAATGATGATCAAAGATGATTGTATAAGATACGGAGGATGGTGGTGGAAGTGTTTTATGTGCCATGAGTCGAAGGGCTGTATTTGTTAATAAATTGGCTGTAGCCGGATGGCTGGGTTATTGCCGAATTATGGCGGAGCCATTATTGAATTATGGCTGAGTATGATTGTATATATGCTTATTGAATGAAATGTGAATGTTGCACTTCCACTATCTAATATACGAGTTTCCCTGGGTGAAAGCAGTGGCTAGCCAACACGTGCTCCAGGTGGAGACTCGATACTCTGCTGACCCTATGTCGTAAGTGTGGCCAGACACTGTAAAAGTTTTGTATGAGCTCGCCCCCGTGAATATACACCAGTGAGGGTGTTGGATATGAATTATGATTTATGTTGAGTATAACTCGAGTTGGGGATGCACGACAGAGGGACAGTCCAATGGTTAGCTACCAGGACTTGTCGGGTTGGCTTTATAACCGACAGATGAGACTCATCAGCCATTAGGACAAGCATACATCATATGCATATTATGTGAATTGTTTGGAATGCCTATTTGACAGCATATTACTTGCTAATTGTCTAAATGCTGTATCTGTTTCCTATTTGTATATCTCCTTGTCTAATATAACTGTGTTTGCGATATTATGAGTAAATAACCATTTCTGACCATGAAAGATTTGGACGCTGACAAAACTGACCATGAAAAATTAAAATTAAAGTTATACCCATATAAGATTAGTTTTGTTCGACAAAAATAACCAATTATTAAATTTTTATTTATAATTCCGTAAATACCCCTAATTTTTTATCATCTTTTATCTCTACACCCAATCTCTAACCCTAACAATTTAATCCAGCTCCCTCCTCCTCTGTCTCTACCCTCCAACTTTCTCCGTCGTCACAACCCCATTCCACCACCACCATTCTCTCCATCCTCCTCACCTCATTTTTTCTTCAACCATCACCAACTCCAACACCACCACCACTCCATTTCCTTCCTCACCCCTCCTCTCCAACCACCTCCTCTACAATATTGAAGACCTTCCTCAGTCCTCACAGGCTAAATGGAAAAATCTTCAAAATCCAAACACAAGCTAAATTGAAAAAAAAATTTCCTTTTTTGTAAAAATCTAAAAAGGCACGAAAACATATATACTAAAAATTCAAAGAGGAATAAGCGAATAACAGATGGGTATAAAAAAAAGGGGGAAGTAAACATACCAAAAAATAAAAAAGATTGATCCTTTAATGGTATTGGGGTTTGAATTATGAGATATATGAGAATGGTGAGAAGAGAAGGGTATGTGAAGTGGGGCATTAATTTTTGAGAGCTCCACAACCCAGAACCCTAAAGAAGAAGAAGGAAAGGTGGCATATTTTATTGGAGAGAATATTACTAGAGAGAAAAAGAAAGTGACTTTGCATACCATGTATGTGATTTGTATGTGAGATTTTTGTGTGGAGAGACAGAGAGGGAAGAGGGTTCTGTGTTTCTGTGTTGTAATTGTTGATGCCCTTCAAGATAGAGAGAGTGTTGTCCGAGACAGAGAGAGAAAGAACACAATGGTGAGAGAAAGGGGGTTGGAGGCGATAATGGTGGTGGAAGGAGATTGTGACAGCGGAGAAGGTTGGAGGGTAGAAGCAGAGGAGAAGAGAGCGGGATTAAATTGTTAGGGTTAGAGATTGGGTGTAGAGATAAAAGAAGATAAAAAGTAAGGGGTATATACAGAATTATGAACAAAAATTTAATAATTGGTTATTTTTGTCGAACAAAACTTATCTTATATGGGTATAACTTTAGTTTCAATTTTTCATGGTTAGTTTTTTCAGCGTCCAAATCTTTCATGGTCAGAAATGGTTATTTACTCGCGATATTATATTACTGCTGGTGGTTGGGAGGTCTGAAAGATTTGGAAAGGGAAGTAATAGATAGACTGAAGATCCTTAGTTGCCATTTATGGTTTAGTCTATTTATAAGCTTTAAAATTATCTGTTGAAAGTTCTAGGATTGCCTTCGGCTTTTCCAGGACATTACATGTTAGATATGTGGGCACTGTTACCATACTGAGAACCGGCATGCGGATTTTGTGGTTTTCAGATGCAGGTCGTGAGGCTCCTCGCTGAGGCATGCTGGAGACTTCTGGATTAGCGAAGATCTTTGGTTCTCGGGACTTTCTTTTGGTTTATGTTTTGCTTAGATACTTATTATCTCCACTAAATAATACATACTGTGTTGAAACCTCCTAGAGGTTATTTTGGAGAACAGGTTTTGTAATTCGTCTTTTGGGTTTCTTTTGGGTTCCTTACTTTATATATACATGTATATACTTATATGCTCAGACCGGTTATCTTCGCAACCGGATCTTGAGTTTTGATATTTTTATTTTTGGCACTCTTATGTATATATTCTAGCGTTAGCTTATTTTTTATCCGTTACGTTATGTTATCGATCGGAGTGTTGCACTTTTCGAATTACGATTTTGTTTTACCCTTTTTCTTCAAAAGCTCCTAGTTATAATCCTTTTTCACACTACTATACGTACTAAATTTTATTTTAGAGGTTGTAATACCTTGTCATCCCTATTTTATGACTTAAGAATAAGACTCCGTAATGTATATTAAATTAGCTATTTTACAAGTAGGCCAGCTTTAAAGGGTTATGTGATAATGATGAGTGGTTACTATTAGGTAAAATCTTATGCTCATTTTTTTACCTATAAGTTAGTTTGTTGTCATCCTTGTGAGCTCTCCCACACTTCTTTCTTAGAACATCTGTTACTTTCTTGTTGACATTTAGGCAGCAAGACAAGGCAATTAAAATTTTTCAAAGGAAGGAATGCATCTGGACCAAATAATAATTCACTAGCAGAAGCTTTAGCAATTGCTCAGCATCATGATGCAGTAAGTGGCACAAAGAAACAAATCTGGAACCCATTTCGCATGCGGTATACCATACTAATCCATTTCATGCTTAGTACCTATGAATTGGATCCTATTTCGTGCCTGTCCCCCTTTAATTGCCCATTTCGTGGGCACCAGTAGTGTCTGGCTCCATTGACCCAATTCGTGCTCACTGAGTGGGGGTAGAATGGCTCTGCCATGTCAGCACCGTTTTGTGGGTCCCATCATTGAGCTCGAGGCAAAACCCATTTTGTAATGGCCATGTGTATTTTCAGAACACTTTTGATCCCTGCATATTTAGGGAATAAATATATTTTATTTATTGATTTATATAAAAAAGTCTATGAGTTGTGACTTGGTAGAGATAATACAACATTGATGATAAATATTAAACAATGACACATATAATGTTAAAATTGTGATAGATAATAGATACAATCATACGACCTTTGTAAGAATCACGATTAATTAACTTCTTAGTTAATTAATTTAATTCCCCAAAATAGGATCCAAAAATTTAGAATATTAATTAGAAAATTTAAATATGATTTTTGGACTCAATAGATTTTTCTGAGTTAAAAAATGTAATTTTCAGAAAATTACGTAAAAATACGTACTGGTAAATTAACCGACAGTACTAGTTTAAAACTGTCCGGCACTATGTGAGAGTAGTAAAAACTATAGAAAAACCTATAAGAACATTTAAAGTTGAAAACCAGACACTAATTATAAAGGTTTGGCCCAACGGGCCAAAAATACTAACGGGTTGGACCGGGTCCAAGTTAAACCCAAACCCAACATATATAAGTTCATTAATGAACCCATTTCAGCCTCATACCATCATAACACTTAAACCTAGCAGCTGAAAAGAGAAGGGTGAGGGAAGAGAGAAAACAATATTCACTTCATCATTCATTTGATCATATCTCGAGTTAGGATGCTCCGATTTGCGTGCCGTTTGTGGCTATGCGAAACTCTCGCTGAGTCCATCACTTCTAGCTAGATATTGTGGTAAGATTTTAGAAAATTCTGGCCCAGTTTTCATCTCTATGAAATTCAAAATTTTAGGTTTGGTTTTTGAGAGATTCTTGTGATTTTGGGTGTTTAGGTACACTCTAGCACTTGGTTGCTATTAGGTTTTGCTCCAAAACTATTGGGTAAGGTAAGAATATCTTAAACCCTTATGGATTTATGATTTTGGTAAACCCTAGGTATTAATTAGGATGAATTAATTGTGTATAGCTTGGAATTTATGATTATTGGAGCTTTTGGATTGTGTATAATGGCTTGATTGAACTTGGAAACTTGTGGAAGCTTGGTTCGGTCAAATTTTGGTGTATTGTGCATATTAAAAATCGGCTAAGGTATGGTTTCGGTTTTCTATGTGTAATATGTAATATGTAATATTTTTGGACACTTAGGCTAGTGGACCATAGGATAGGTTTGAATTGTTAATAGTGGATTATGATTATTGACGCTTGTGATGATTTTAATGAATTGTGATATTGTTATTGGTTATTGAGATTGAAGTTGAATAATGACAATATTGAGTAGTGATATTGGGTTTGGATGCTTGTTGATGTTGATGAATGTTGAGGATTTTGAATTAAGGTTGAGTTGTAATTTATTAAAAATTTGAAGGTGTGTAAGTAGGAATTTTTTAGTGAAAATGGTGAAAATGTGTATGGATAGGTTGTAGAATGAATTGAAAGATATAAGAACATCATTTACGACCATTGGAACTGTTTTGGTTGTAGGATAATTGGTTTTGATTATGAATTTTGGAAGTTGAGAACCTAGTTAACTTTTGGTAAGAATCAGTTTTTGGTGAAATTTGGTAGATTATACCTTGAGCCTCTATTTTTGAAATTGGTTGAAAATTGCTTTAAATTAAAGATGATTCATCGAGCTTTAAATTGATATAAAGTTTGAGAAAAATGGTTATTTGTAGAGGAAGTCATGAACGTTTAAAGTTCGGTGTTTAAAACTGAAATTCTGAAGATTTGAAAATTTCTAAGTCTGGTAAAGGTTGCGTACGCTACACAGTGTACGCGATGCGGCCATTCTATTCGGGTTGAGCATCTCACGTATGCGGGCACTGCATGTGTACGCGAACGATAAGAGTTTTAACCCTTGCATACGCGAACTTTAACACGCGACGCGAGCAACCCATTCGGGTTGGGACACTCGCATACATGAGCAGGGAGTTGCATACGTAACCACCCATTTTTAACTGCATGCATATGTGAGACAGGGGCTTGCGTACACGAGATCCCTGTTTTGCTGAAAAATTATTTTTCTTCGTTTTCAAAGGTTCTCTAGCTTTCTAAATATTCTTTAATTGTCGTTTAAAAATACTATCTAGTGCTAAGGTCCTAATACTACTTAAAATGAGTTAGAGACTTAAATAGATGAATTTCAGTACGAATTTTAGAAGATGGAGACTTAGATTTCTGGAGTACTGAAGATGGATTAATTGAGAGAGATGGTGGGTTACTGTAATGACGATTGATATAATGAATTATAGAATTATGAATTGATAATGTTTGAGACGAGTCTAGGACTTGGAGTGGAATGATGTCTTTACTGAGTACTGAAAATGATTTTTGAAAAGTTACTGATATTGTTGTGATGCTATGCGCCTGACAATGATGGTGGTTAATTCCACTTGTCGAGGTCGCGACGGTGGCATAAGGACAATGGTTAATCCCGCTTATGTTGAGATGTGAGGTCTATGGCAGAGTATCCCGCTCTCATCCTTTCGGGAGTAGTGTGCCCGGCACTATATCCGTGGGGGGATCCTACTTTTATTCGTGACCGAAAGGCAATATTCCCAGGGAATGTGTCAGGTTGGCAGTTGAACCAACAATGTGATATCACAGCTAAATAGGACAGGCATTCATCATGTGCATATTCTATATGTTTGCTTGCTTTGCCGACTTGCATTGTTTGCCTAATTGTATAACATGCTTATTTGTTTCTTGAATTACTTGATATACATGATTATACTTGTGTTTTACTTCTGCTTTTATTATTTGTGTTTTCTACTGGGATTGAGAAGGTTCGGAAGGCGTTGGCGATGGGATCGCATGAAGGTTAGGCTGGTGAAGGCTCTGGGACAGCGGTAAACTGATAGTTAAAAATTCTCTAAGTTAGTTGACCTGTTTAAGAATTTTTTTATATGTTTTATAAGCTTGAATATTTATGATTGATATGAAGTTCTAGGATTGCCGCTGGCGTTCGGGAGTCTTATATCTTACATTATTGGGCACTGTTACCATACTGAGAACCTCCGGTTCTCATACCATATTCTGTTATTATTTTTCAGATGCAGATCATAACTTACCTCGGTGAGTTATGTGATGGTGATAGAGCGGAGGATCTCTATCCCATTTTGGATTCATTTTGAATATTTTGTTTAGTACTCTCACTTTTGTATTTATATTTGCCTTAGAGGCTTACTTTGAGAGAGATATGTTGTATTCTGTTTTTACTTTCAAAACTCTTTATGTCTGTATATAACTAGTCGGCCTAAACTCCGCGGGCTGAGGCTAGTATCTTATGATTATTATACTCTTATATCTATGTATACCTTATTATATTATATTTATATCTTGTGCCTTTATGCTTTTAGCTTCATGTGAACGTTTTGCGCTTTTAGAACTCTATTTCTGAGCTTATTCCTTCATCGGGCTTCTAGAATTACTATTTCTTTCTATATATATTACTGTATAAGCCTTAGTATTATTGTGACCTTTTATCTTTTGCTTTACGGCATGAGGTAAGGCTTAAGGTAATTAGGGTGTTACATTTAGTGGTATCAGAGCGGTTCATCCTCATGAGCCTGTGGGATGGACCGATTGTGCTTCATTGCATACTCTGTGTCTTTTTCTTTCATACTATTTAGGTTATCTGTTTGATATATGTATAACATGCTTATTTGTGAGTACCTTTCTGGGATAATTGAAGCACTAGGCATTTGATATTGATATTGATCACCTTGATATCGACTGTTTGGTGTAGACAGGAACCCTAATGGCTACTCGCAGACGAGGTCGTACTCGTACATGGGAAGGAATTGAGAATTACCGACCGGCCGACAACCATGCCGAGTTTATGGTGGCTATGACCAATTTGGCAAGTACTATGCAAGCCAACACTGCTACGATTATGCAAGCCGTGGAAAGGACAGGTCAACCGGCGGGAAATAGAAACAAAAATGGGGATGGAAATGAAATGGAAAAGGAGATAGTAATAACTTAGAAGGTGCTCCGATAACTTTGGCTTCGTTTCTAAAAGTTCATCCACCGACTTTTAGAAGTTCAACCAACTCCACTGAAGTAGACAATTGGTTCCGAGCTATGGAGCGTGCACTACAAGCTCAACATGTCCCGGCTAACCAATACGTAGAGTTTGCGGCCTATCAACTATTAGGAGAGGCACAACATTGGTGGCAAGGAGAGTGCCAGTTTCTGCGACTTCCGAATGCAGATATTCCTTGGGATGTGTTTCAAATGGCATTTTGTAGGAAGTATTTCCCGGAGTTAGTGAGGGAAGCCAAAGAGTTGGAGCTTATGCAGCTAAAGCAAGGCTCATTGTCTGTGGCCAAATACACTAGTAGGTTTGAGAAACTCTGTAGGTTCTCTAGGGTGTGTCAAGGTGCTCCGTAGTTCTATGAGAGTTGGAAGTGCATTAAGTACCAAGAATATTTGAAGGATAACATTATGACTATTGTGACTCGTTTGGAGATTTGGATCTTTTCCGAGCTTGTGAACAAGACGAGGGTTGTTGAGGAATGTGCAAAGAAAGTGGCATCATCAAGAAATACTCGTGGGGGAAAGAACAACCATATGCGTGGAAAGTACTTTCAACCAAGAGCTCAGAACTTCAAGAGGGGAGGACATGTACCTCAAGATCAAGGGGGCTTTAAGAGGAACGCCTAGATCAGTACCAGCAAGCCAAAGGAAGAGGTAAATAGAGTAAGACTTTGCCAAATTTAATTTGTAGTCGTTGCGGGCGTTTTCATCCTTATGATTCGTGCAAGTTGGGTATAGGTGGATGCTTTACATGTGGGTTGCCTGGACACATGGCGAAGGACTGCCCTCGTGGGAAGGTTCCGAATGTAGGTTGGAATCAACAACAAGATCGGGTGTTTATTGTGAACGCCAGTGATGCTACTAAGGCAGATCCTTTGATGAGAGGTAACTGTTTATTTGGTGAGAAAATAATTGTTGCATTTTATGATACTGGAACCTCGCATTCGTTTATTGCATTTGATAAAGTTGAGGAACTATGGCTGAATATGTCAGAATTAGCTTTCGATTTGCATGTGCATTCTCCGTATCAGACAGTTGTGACAAGATCAGGTTGTAGGGAGGTATCTTTCAAGGTGGAGGATAAAGAATTTGTTCATGATTTAATTTGTTTTCCAATGGTTCGGTTGGAAATGATTTTGGGTTTGATTGGTTTTCAAAGTACCGGGTATTATTGGATTGCTTTGAGCGATCGATTCGGTTTATGTCGGAAGGAGAAGGAGGAGCAGTGATAGCTGAGGGTTATTACATGAACTCTGTTTTGGTGAATTGTAGTGGGGAAGAGTGTTAGGGTTATATACTTTTGGCTGCGAATGTGTTAGGTGATGAACAGAGGTTAGATCAAATTCTGGTAGTTAGAAAATTTCCAGAAGTGTTCCTGGAAGATATTCCCGATTTCCCTCCTCAAAGGGAGATTGAATTTGCCATTACCTTGGTGCCAGGAGCCGGACCAGTCTCAATTGCGCCGTACCGAATGGATCTGATAGAACTGGTTAAACTTAAGACTCAATTAGAAGAGCTTCTGAACAAGAGGTTGATTCGACTGAGTGTGTGTTTATGGAGAGCGCCATTTTTATTGCTGAAGAAGAAGGATTGAGGAATGTGGTGCACGAAATTGTGATCTCAGGCAACGGCACCAAAAACTCTGTACGCACGTCTTAATAAATCGTTTTTCATTCACAACTTCGATACAACTAACCAGCAAGTGCACTGGGTCATCCAAGTAATAAACCTTACGTGAGTAAGGGTCGATCCCACGGAGATTGTTGGTATGAAGCAAGCTATGGTCACCTTGTAGATCTCAGTCAGGCGGATATAAAATAGTTATGGAGTTTTCGAAAATATATAATAAAATAAGGATATAAATACTTATGTAAATCATTGGTGAGAATTTCAGATAAGCGCATAGAGATGCTTTCGTTCCTCTGAACCTCTGCTTTCCTGCTGTCTTCATCCAATCAATCCTACTCTTTTCCATGGCTGGCTTTATGTAAGGACATCACCTTTGTCAATGGCTACTTTTGATCCTCTCTGGAAAATGGTCTGATGCGCTGTCACTGCATGGCTAATCGTCTGGAGGCATCACCCTTGTCAATGGCTGCATCCCATCCTCTTGTGAAAATGGTCCAAATGCTCTGTCACAGCACGGCTAATCATCTGAGGTTCTCGATCATACTGGAATAGGATTCACCCTCCTTTTGCGTCTGTCACTACGCCCAGCACTCGCGAGTTTGAAGTTTGTCACAGTCATTCAATCCCAGAGTCCTACTCGGAATACCACAGACAAGGTTTAGACTTTTCGGACTCTCATGAATGTTGCCATCAATCTAGCTTATACCACGAAGATTCTGATTAAGAGATCCAAGAGATACTCATTCAATCTAAGGTAGAACGGAAGTGGTTGTCAGGCACGCGTTCATAGGGAATGATGATGATTGTCACGTTCATCACATTCAGGTTGAAGTTCGAATGAATATCTTAGAAGCGGAATAAATTGAATTGAATAGAAAAACAGTAGTACTTTGCATTAATTCTTGAGGAACAGCAGAGCACCACACCTTAATCTATGGAGTGTAGAAACTCTACCGTTGAAAATACATAGGTGAAAGGTCCAGGCATGGCCGAATGGCCAGTCCCTCTGATCTAAGAACCAGGCGTCCAAAGATGTTCAAAGATGTCTAATACAATAGTAAAAAGTCCTATTTATAATAAACTAGCTACTAGGGTTTACAGATGTAAGTAATTGATGCATAAATCCACTTCTGGGGCCCACTTGGTGTGTGCTTGGGCTGAACTTGAATGTTACACGTGCAGAGGCTCTTTCTGGAGTTGAACGCCAGGTTGTAACGTATTTCTGGCGTTCAACTCTGGTTTGTGACTTGTTTTGGCGTTTAACTCCAGACAGCAGCGTAGAACTGGCGTTCAACGCCCTTTTACGTCGTCTAAACTCGTTCAAAGTATGGACTATTATATATTTCTGGAAAGCCCTGGATGTCTACTTTCCAACGCAATTGGAAGCGCACCATTTTGAGTTCTGTAGCTCCAGAAAATCCACTTTGAGTGCAGGGAGGTCAGAATCCAACAGCATCAGCAGTCCTTCTTCAACCTCTGAATCTGATTTTTGCTCAAGTCCCTCAATTTCAGCCAAAAAATACCTGAAATCACAGAAAAACACACAAACTCATATTAAAGTCCAGAAATGTGAATTTAACATAAAAACTAATAAAAACATCCCTAAAAGTAACTAGATTCTACTAAAAACATACTAAAAATAATGCCAAAAAGCGTATAAATTATCCGCTCATCACAACACCAAACTTAAATTGTTGCTTGTCCCCAAGCAACTGAAAATCAAATAGGATAAAAAGAAGAGAATATACTATAAATTCCAAACTATCAATGAAACATAGCTCCAATCAGATGAGCGGGACTTGTAGCTTTTTGCCTCTTGAATAGTTTTGGCATCTCACTTTATCCATTGAAGATCAGAATGATTGGCTTCTATAGGAACTCAGAGTTCAGATGGTGTTTTTGATTCTCCTAGTTCAGTATGATGATTCTTGAACACAACTATTTTATGAGTCTTGGCCGTGGCCCTAAGCACTTTGTTTTTCAGTATTACCACCGGATACATAAATGCCACAGACACATAATTGGGTGAACCTTTTCAGATTGTGACTCATCTTTGCTAAAGTCCCCAATTAGAGGTGTCCAGGGTTCTTAAGCACACTCTTTTTTTTTTTTGCTTTGGACCTTAACTTTAACCGCTCAGTCTCAAGTTTTCACTTGACACCTTCACGCCACAAGCACATGGTTAGGGACAGCTTGGTTTAGCCGCTTAGACCAGGATGTTATTCCTGTAGGCCCTCCTATCCACTGATGCTCAAAGCCTTGGGATCCTTTTTATTTGCCCTTGCCTTTTGGTTTTAAGGGTTATTGGCTTTTTGCTCTTGCCTCTTAGTTTTAAGAGCTTTTGGCTTTTTCTGCTTGCTTTTTCTTTTTCTTTCTATTTTTTTTTCGCCTATATTTTTTTTTTTGCAAGCTTTGTTCTTTGCTGCTTTTTCTTGCTTCAAGAATCATTTTCATGATTTTTCAGATTATCAAATAACATGTCTCCTTGTCATCATTCTTTCAAGAGCCAACATATTTAACATTCATGAACAACAACTTCAAAAGACATATGCACTGTTCAAGCATACATTCAGAAAATAAGAAGCATTGTCACCACATCAATATAATTAAACTAAGTTCAAGGATAAGTTCAAAACTCATGTACTTCTTGTTCTTTTGAATTAAAACAGTTTTCATTTAAGAGAGGTGATGGATTCATAGAACATTCATAACTTTAAGACATAGTTACTAACTACTAATGATCATGTAATAAGACACAAACATAGATAAGCACTTAACATAGAAAACGAAAAACAGAGAGTGTAAGAACAAGGAATGAGTCCACCTTAGTGATGGTGGCGTTTCCTTCTTGAGGAACCAATGATGTCCTTTTGCTCTTCTATGTCTCTTCCTTGTCTTTGTTGCTCCTCCCTCATTGCTTTTTGATCTTCTCTAATTTCATGAAGGATGATGGAGTGCTCTTGATGTTCCACCCTTAGTTATCCCATGTTGGAACTTAATTCTCCTAGGGAGGTGTTGATTTGCTCCCAATAGTTTTGTGGAGGGAAATGCATTGGAGGCATCTCTGGGATCTCATGGTGATGAGCTTCATGCGCCTCTTGAGCTCCATGAATGGGCTCTCTTGCTTGCTCCATCCTTTTCTTGGTGATGGGCTTCTCTTCCTCAATGGGAATGTCTCCTTCTATGAAAGCTCCAGCTGAGTAACAGAGATGGCAAATAAGATGAGGAAAATCTAGCCTTGCCATGGGGGAGGATTTTTCGGCTATTTTGTAGAGTTCAAGGGAGATGACTTCATGAACTTCTACTTCCTCTCCAATTATGATGCTATGAATCATGATGGCCCGATCCACAGTAACTTCGGATCAGTTGCTAGTGGGGATGATGGAGCGTTGTATGAACTCTAACCATCCTCTAGCTGCAGGCTTGAGGTCCAGTCTTCTTAGTTGAACCGGCTTGCCTTTGGAGTCAATCTTCCATTGAGCTCCTTCCACACATATGTCCATGAGGACTTGGTCCAACCTTTGATTAAAGTTGACCCTTCTAGTGTAGGGGTGTGCATCTCCTTGCATCATAGGCAAGTTAAACGCCAACCTCACATTTTCTGGACTAAAATCTAAGTATTTCCCCTGAACCATGGTGAGATAATTCTTTGGGTCCGGGTTCTTACTTTGATCATGGTTCCTAGTGATCCATGCATTGGCATAGAACTCTTGAACCATTAGGATGCCGACTTGTTGGATGGGTTTTGTTAGAACTTCCCAACCTCTTCTTTGGATTTCATGTCGGATCTCCGGATACTCATTCTTCTTGAGCTTGAAAGGGACCTCAGGGATCACCTTCTTCTTGGCCACAACATCATAGAAGTGGTCTTGATGAGCTTTGGAGATGAATCTTTCCATCTCCCATGACTCGGAGGTGGAAGCTTTTGTCTTCCCTTTCCCTTTTCTAGAGGATTCTCCGGTCTTAGGTGCCATCAATGGTAATGGAAAAACAAAAAGCTTATGCTTTTACCACACCAAACTTAGAATATTGCTCGCCCTCGAGCAAGAAAAGAAAGAATAGATGAAGAAGAAGAAAAAATATGGAGGAGAGGGGGGAGTGGTGTATTCGGCCAAGAAGAGAAGAGAGGGTTGTGTTGTGTGAAAATGAGGAAGAATTGAGGGCTATATATAGGGAAGGGAGGGGGGTAAGGTTCGGCCATAAGGGTGGGTTTGAGTGGGAAATTGATTTTGAATTTTGAAGATAGGTGGAGTTTATGAGGTAGGTTTATGGGGAAGAGTGGATGGATGTGAGTGGTGAAGTGGTGATAGGGAAGAGAGATTGAGGTGATTGGTGAAGAGTTTTGGGGAAGAGTGTTTATGGGATTATGTGAAAGAGGGGTGAGAAGAAGTGAGTGGAGGTAGGTGGGGATCCTGTGGGGTCCACAGATCCTGAGGTGATCCTGTGGGGTCCACAGATCCTGAGGTGTTCAAGGATTTACAACCTTGCACCAAATTGGGCATGCAAAATGCCCTTGCATACAACTCTGGGCGTTCAGCACCAGATTGGTGCTTGTTCTGGGCGTTGAACGCCCATTTGTTGCCCATTTCTGGCGTTGAACGCCAGAACCATGCTTGTTCTGGGCGTTCAGCGCCCAGCTCTTCTCCAGGGTGCAATTCTGGCGTTCAAACGCCCAGATGCTACCCATTTTGGGCGTTCAGCGCCAGAACCATGCTCTGTTCTGGCGTTGAACGCCAGCCAGATGCTTCTTACTGGCGTTTAAACACCAGTAAGGTCTTCCTCCAGGGTGTGATTTTTCTTCTGCTGTTTTTTATTCCGTTTTCAATTTTTATATTTATTTTGTGACTCCACATGATCATGAACCTAATAAAACATGAAAAACAATAAAAATAGAAATTAGATAAAAATTGGGTTGCCTCCCAACAAGCGCTTCTTTAATGTCAATAGCTTGACAGTGGGCTCTCATGGAGCCTCACAGGTGTTCAGAGCATTGTTGAGACTCTCCAACACCAAACTTAGAGTTTGGATATGGGAGTTCAACACCAAACTTAGAGTTTGGTTGTGGCCTCCCAAGACCAAACTTAGAGTTTGACTGTGGGGGCTCTGGTTGACTCTGCAATGAGAGAAGCTTACTGTGCTTCCTCTCCATGGGTACAGAGAGAGATCCTTGAGTTTTAAACACAAGGTTGTCCTCATTTAATTGAAGGATCAATTCTCCTCTGTCCACATCAATCACAGCTCTTGCTGTGGCTAGGAAGGGTCTTCCAAGGATGATGAATTCATCCTCATCCTTCCCAGTGTCTAGGACTATGAAATCAGCAGGGATGTAAAGGCCTTCAACCTTTACTAACACGTCCTCTACTTGTCCATAAGCCTGTTTTCTTGAATTTTCTGCCATCTCTAATGAGATTTTAGTGGCTTGCACCCCATAGATTCCCAGTTTCTCTATTACAGAGAGGGGCATGAGGTTTATCCCTGAACCAAGGTCACACAGAGCCTTTTCAAAGATCATGTTGCCTATGGTACAAGGTATTACGAACTTTCTAGGATCCTGTTTCTTCTGAGGCAATGTCAGTTGATCCAGATCACTTAGTTCATTGGTGAACAAGGGAGGTTCATCTTCCCAAGTCTCAATACCAAATAATTTGGCATTCAGCTTCATGATTGCACCAAGAAACTTGGCAGCTTGCTCTTCAGTAACATCCTCATTCTCTTCAGAAGATGAATACTCATCAGAGCTCATGAATGGCATAAGGAGGTTCAATGGAATCTCTATGGTCTCTAGATGAGTCTCAGATCCCTTTGGTTCCTCAAAGGGAAGCTCCTTATTGATCACTGGACGTCCCAGGAGGTCTTCCTCCTTGGGATTCACGTCCTCTCTTTCCTTCACAGGTTCGGCCATGGTGATTAATTCAATGGCCTTGCACTCTCCTTTTGGATTTTCTTCTGTATTGCTTGGGAGAGTACTAGGAGGGAGTTCAGTGATCCTTTTACTCAGCTGGCCCACTTGTGCCTCCAAATTTCTAATGGATGACCTTGTTTCATTCATGAAACTCACAGTGGCCTTAGATAGATCAGAGACTAAGTTTGCTAAATTAGAGGTATTTTGTTCAGAGTTCTCTGTCTGTTGCTGAGTGGATGATGGAAAAGGTTTACTATTGTTAAACCTGTTTCTTCCACCATTATTAAAGCCTTGTTGAGGCTTTTGATCCTTCCATGAGAAATTTGGATGATTTCTCCATGATGGGTTATAGGTGTTTCCATAAGGTTCACCCATATAATTTACCTCTGCTATTGTAGGGTTTTCAGGATCATAAGCTTCTTCTTCAGAAGATGCCTCTTGAGTACTGTTGGATGCAGCTTGCATTCCATTCAGACTCTGAGAAATCATATTGATTTGCTGAGTCAATATTTTGTTCTGAGCCAATATGGCATTCAGAGTATCAATTTCAAGAACTCCCTTCTTCTGAGGCATCCCATTACTCACAGGATTCCTCTCAGAAGTGTACATGAACTGGTTATTAGCAACCATGTCAATGAGTTCTTGAGCTTCTGCAGGCGTTTTCTTTAGGTGAATGGATCCACCTGCAGAATTATCCAATGACATCTTAGCTAGTTCAGACAGACCATCATAGAATATATCCAGGATGGTCCATTCTGACAGCATGTCAGAAGGACACTTTTTGGTCAGTTGCTTGTATCTCTCCCAAGCTTCATAGAGGGATTCACCTTCCTTCTGTCTGAAGGTATGAACATCCATTCTAAGCTTGCTCAGCTTTTGAGGAGGAAAGAACTTGGCTAAGAAAGCCGTGACCAGTTTATCCCAAGAGTTCAGGCTATCTCTGGGTTGAGAGTCCAATCACACTCTAGCTCTGTCTCTTACAGCAAAAGGGAAAAGCATGAGCCTGTAGACTTCAGGATCTACTCCATTAGTCTTAACAGTATCACATATCTGCAAGAATTCAGTTAAGAACTGAAAAGGATCTTCAGATGGAAGTCCATGAAACTTGCAGTTTTGCTACATCAGAGAAACTAATTGAGGTTTCAGCTCAAAGTTGTTTGCTCCAATGGCAGGAATGGAGATGCTTCTTCCATATAAATTGGAATTTGGTGCAATAAAGTCACCAAGCATTCTCCTTGCATTATTGTTGTTGGGTTCGGCTACCATCTCCTTTACTTGTTCAAAATTTTCAATAAGGTTGTCTCTGGATTGTTGTAATTTAGCTTCTCTTAGTTTCCTCTTCAGAGTCCTTTCAGGTTCTGGATCAGCTTCAACAAGAATGCCTTTTTCCTTGTTCCTACTCATAAGAAAGAGAAGAGAACAAGAAAAGAAGAGGAATCCTCTATGTCACAGTAAAGAGGTTCCTTATTGTTAGTAGAAGAAGAAAAGGAATAGGGGTGAAGAAGAATGAAGAATCCAAACACAAAGGTAAGGATAGGAGCAGTGATGTGAGATGAAGAGAAGTGTTAGTAGATGAATAAATAATTAGAAGGAGATGAGGGAGAAGGATTTTCGAAAATTATTTTTGAAAAAGGGTTAGTGATTTTCGAAAATAGTTTTTGAAAAAGGTTAGTAATTTTCGAAAATTAAAATAATTAGTTAATTAAAAAGAATTTTTGAAAAAGAGGGAAGATATTTTCGAAAATTAGAGAGAGAGAGTTAGTTAGGTAGTTTTGAAAAAGATAAGAAACAAATAAAAAGTTAGTTAGTTAGTTAAAACAAATTTGAAAATCAATTTTGAAAAGATAAGAAGATGAGAAGTTAGAAAAGATATTTTAAAATCAAATTTTGAAAAAGATAAGATAAGAAGATATTTTTGAAAAGATATGATTGAAATTAGTTTTGAAAAAGATTTGATTTTTGAAAAAGATTTTGAAAAAGATAAGATTTTTAAATTGAAAATTTGATTTGACTCATAAGAAACAACTAGATTTTAAAAAGTTTTGAAAAAGTCAACTCAAATTTTCGAAATTTATGAGTGAAAAAGGGAAAGATATTTTTTTGATTTTTGAATTTTTAATGATGAGAGAGAAAAAACATGAAAATGATGCAATGCATGAAAATTTTGGATCAAAACAATGAATGCATGCAAAAATGCTATGAATGTCAAGATGAACACCAAGAACACTTTGAAGATCATGATGAACATCAAAAACATATTTTTGAAAAATTTTTAATGCAAAGAAAACATGCAAGACACTAAACTTAGAAATCTTTAATGCTTAGGCACTAAGAATTCAAGAATGCATATTGAAAACATCATACAATACAAAACAATATAATATGAAGATCAATCAAGAAGGTTTTATCAAGAACAACTTGAAGATCATGATGAATGCAATGCATGAATGCAATTTTCGAAAAATGCAAGATGAGTATGCAATTGACACCAAACTTGAAGTTGACTCAAGACTCAAATAAGAAACACAAAAAATATTTTTGATTTTTATGATTTTATGATATTTTTGTATTTTCTTTAAATTTTTTCGAAAATCATTTTGAAAAAGAAAAATAAGGATTCCAAAATTTTTAACATGAATTCCAGGAATCTTATGCTCTTTAGTCTAAAGCTCCAATCAAAGGGTCAGGCATGGCTTAATAGCCAGCCAAGCTTTAGTATGTAACTCAGACATGACACGCCTGACATTCCCTATCCAAAAGAATTAGACATGACTTTACAGCTAGTCAGGCTTCAACATGCTTCATGAAACACTAGAATTCATTCTTAAAAATTCTGAAGAAAAATATATTTTTGAAAACATTTTTATTTTAAAATTTTTTCGAAAACAAAGGAGAAATTTTTGAAAGATTTTTGAAAAATTTTTGAAAATATATTTTTTTTTCGAAAAAAATTTTTGAAAATAAAACAAAAAGAAAATTACCTAATCTGAGCAACAAGATGAACCGTCAGTTGTCCAAACTCGAACAATCCCCGGCAACGGCGCCAAAAACTTGGTGCACGAAATTGTGATCTCAGGCAACGGCGCCAAAAATTCTGTACGCACGTCTTAATAAATTGTTTTTCATTCACAACTTCGATACAACTAACCAGCAAGTGCACTGGGTCGTCCAAGTAATAAACCTTACGTGAGTAAGGGTCGATCCCACGGAGATTGTTGGTATGAAGCAAGCTATGGTCACCTTGTAGATCTCAGTTAGGCGGATATAAAATAGTTATGGAGTTTTCGAAAATATATAATAAGGATAGAAATACTTATGTAAATCATTGGTGAGAATTTCAGATAAGCGCATAGAGATGCTTTCGTTCCTCTGAACCTCTGCTTTCCTGCTGTCTTCATCCAATCAATCCTACTCCTTTCCATGGCTGGCTTTATGTAAGGACATCACCTTTGTCAATGGCTACTTTTGATCCTCTCTGGAAAATGGTCCGATGCGCTGCCACTGCATGGCTAATCGTCTGGAGGCATCACCCTTGTCAATGGCTGCGTCCCATCCTCTTGTGAAAATGGTCCAAATGCTCTGTCACAGCACGGCTAATCATCTGAGGTTCTCGATCATACTGGAATAGGATTCACCCTCCTTTTGCGTCTGTCACTACGCCCAGCACTCGCGAGTTTGAAGTTCGTCACAGTCATTCAATCCCAGAGTCCTACTCGGAATACCACAGACAAGGTTTAGACTTTCCGGACTCTCATGAATGCCGCCATCAATCTAGCTTATACCACGAAGATTCTGATTAAGAGATCCAAGAGATACTCATTCAATCTAAGGTAGAACGGAAGTGGTTGTCAGGCACGCGTTCAAAGGGAATGATGATGATTGTCACGTTCATCACATTCAGGTTGAAGTGCGAATGAATATCTTAGAAGCGGAATAAATTGAATTGAATAGAAAAATAGTAGTACTTTGCATTAATTCTTGAGGAACAGCAGAGCTCCACACCTTAATCTATGGAGTGTAGAAACTCTACCGTTGAAAATACATAGGTGAAAGGTCCAGGCATGGCCGAATGGCCAGCCCCTCTGATCTAAGAACCAGGCATCCAAAGATGTTCAAAGATGTCTAATACAATAGTAAAAAGTCCTATTTATAATAAACTAGCTACTAGGGTTTACAGAAGTAAGTAATTGATGCATAAATCCACTTCCGGGGCCCACTTGGTGTGTGCTTGGACTGAGCTTGAATGTTACACGTGCAGAGGCTCTTTCTGGAGTTGAACACCAGGTTGTAACATATTTCTGGCGTTCAACTCTGGTTTGTGACTTGTTTCTGGCGTTTAACTCCAGACAGCAGCGTAGAACTGGCGTTCAACGCCCTTTTACGTCATCTAAACTCGTTCAAAGTATGGACTATTATACATTGCTGGAAAGCCCTGGATGTCTACTTTCCAACGCAATTCGAAGCGCGCAATCTTGAGTTCTGTAGCTCCAGAAAATCCACTTTGAGTGCAGGAAGGTCAGAATTCAACAGCATCAGCAGTCCTTCTTCAACCTCTAAATCTGATTTTTGCTCAAGTCCCTCAATTTCAGCCAGAAAATACCTAAAATCACAGAAAAACACACAAACTCATAGTAAAGTCCAGAAATGTGAATTTAACATAAAAACTAATAAAAACATCCCTAAAAGTAACTAGATTCTACTAAAAACATACTAAAAACAATGCCAAAAAGCGTATAAATTATCCGCTCATCAGAATGCGACTCTATGTAGATTACCGACAGTTGAACAAAGTGACTGTGAAGAACAAGTATCTGTTGCCGAGGATAGATGACTTAATGGATCAGTTGCAAGGAGCTGGAGTGTTTTCAAAAATTGATTTAAGATCCGGTTACCATTAGATAAGGGTGAAGGAGGATGACATTCCGAAAATTGCGTTTAGGACGCGCTATGGACACTACGAGTTTACGGTGATGTCCTTTGGGTTGACAAATGCACCTGCTGTGTTCATGGATTACATGAATCGAGTGTTTCGTTCCTTTTTGGACAAATTCGTGGTAGTATTCATAGATGACATTTTAGTTTACTCAAAGATGGCAAAGGAGCATGAAGAACATCTGAGAATCGTACTACAAGTTTTGAAGGAGAGGAAATTGTATGTGAAATTATCTAAGTGTGGGTTCTGGAAGGAAGAGGTGAAATTCTTAGGTCACGTAGTGAGGAAGGGTGGAATATCAGTGGATCCTTCAAAAGTGGAGGCAGTGATGGAATGGGAATAACCGACGTCAGTGACTGAGGTTAGGAGTTTCTTGGGGTTAGCCGGGTATTACAGAAGGTTCATTCACGGGTTTTCACAAATTGCACTATCAATGACTAAGTTAACAAGGAAAGAGACACCGTTTGTGTGGACGGCAGAGTGTGAGTGATGAGCGGATAATTTATATGCTTTTTGGCATTGTTTTTAGGTAGTTTTTAGTATGTTTTAGTTACTTTTTATTATATTTTTATTAGTTCTTATGCAAAAATCACATTTCTGAACTTTACTATGAGTTTGTGTATTTTTTGTAATTTCAGGTATTTTCTGGCTGAAATTGAGGGACCTGAGAAAAAGTCTGATTCAGAGGCTGAGAAAAGACTGCAGATGCTGTTGGATTCTGACCTTCCTGCACTCGAAGTAGATTTTCTAGAGTTACAGAAGCCCAATTGGTGCACTCTCAATTGCGTTGGAAATTAGACATCTTGGGCTTTCCAGAAATGTATAATAGTCCATACTTTACCTGAGATTTGATGGCCAAACTGGCGTTTAAACGCCAGTTAGAGACCCTTTTCTGGCGTAAAACGCTGGAACTGGCACCAGAATTGGAGTTAAACGCCCAAACTGGCATCCAAGCTGGCGTTTAACTCTAGAAAAGGCCTATGCTCGTGTAAAGCTCAATGCTCAGCCCAAGCACACACAAAGTGGACCCCGGAAGTGGATTTCTGCACTCTTTGCACTTAGTTACTCAATTTCTGTAATCCTTAGTAACTAGTTTAGTATAAATATTAGTCTTTCCTATTGTTTTATCGATCTGTGGACTTTTATGTTACATTTGGGAGGCTGGCCATTCAGCCATGCCTAGACCTTTTTCTCTTATGTATTTTCTACGATGGAGTTTCTACACCTCATAGATTAAGGTGTGGAGCTCTGCTGTTCTTCATGAATTAATGCAAGTACTATTATTTCTCTTTCAATTCACGCTTACTTCTTCTCCAAGATATACTCTCGTACTTAGTTCAGTTAAGTCATAATGAAGGGGTGACCCAATCACCCACTATCTTCGTTACTCGCTTAGCCAAGATCTGCGTGCCTGACAACCACAAGCGGTCTACATGATGTTCAACGTAGTCATTGGACGACAGCCGGAGTATAGTCTCTTGGGTCTCTGATCCACAGATTTGACTTGCCTCTCCTGACAACAGAGCATTCGAATCCGTGAGATTAGAACCTTCGTGGTAGAGGCTAGAACCAATTGGCAGCATTCCTGAGATTCGGAAAGTCTAAACCTTGTCTGTGGTATTCCGAGTAGGATCTGGGATGGGATGACTGTGACAAGCTTCAAACTCACGAATGTTGGGCGCAGTGACAGTGTGCAAAAGGATAGAGAGATCCTATTCCGATACAAGTGGGAACCGACAGATGATTAGCCGTGCGGTAGCTATGCCTGGTATTTTTCATCCGAGACAAGAAATTCGACAGTTGATTAGCCGTGCAGAAACCATACCTGGTATTTTTCATCCGAGAGGACGGATGGTAGCCATTGACAACAGTGATCCACCAACATACAGCTTGCCATGGAACGGAGCACGCATGATTGGATGAAGACAATAGGAAAGCAGAGGTTCAGAAGCAACAAAGCATCTCCAAATGCTTATCTGAAATTCCCACCAATGAATTACATAAGTATCTTTATTTTAATTTACATTTTATTTATCTTTCAATTATCAAAATTCATGACCAATTGAATCCGCCTGACTAAGATTTACAGGATGACCATAGCTTGCTTCAAGCCGACAATCTCTGTGGGATCGACCCTTACTCGCGTAAGGTTTTATTACTTGGAAGACCCAGTGCACTTGCTGGTTAGTTGTACCGGAGTTGTGAAAAGTGTGATCACAATTCCGTACACCAGTGAGGAAAGCTTTTAAACCTTGAGGGAGAAATTAACTTCAGCGCCTATTTTGATTCTGTTGGAACCGCACAAGCCGCTTGAAGTGTACTATGATACTTCATTGAAGGGTTTGGGTTGTGTTAATGTAGCACCGGAATGTGGTGGCTTATGCTTCATGTCAACTAAGAGCACATGAGGTGAATTACCCAACTCATGACTTGGAATTAGCAGTGGTTGTGTTTGTGTTAAAGATCTGGACACATTACTTGTACGGAGTGAAGTTTAGAGTCTTTTCTAATCATAAGAGTCTTAAGTACATCTTTGATCAGAAAGACCTCAATGTGCGTCAGAGGAGGTGGATGGAGCTACTGAAGGATTATGATTTTGAACTGAGTTATCACCCTGGGAAGGCTAATGTGGTAGTAGGCGCTTTGAGCAGAAAGTCTTTGACTGTTGCTTGGATGAGGATCAAGGAAGAGGAGTTAGTAGATAAGTTTGCAGAACTCAAGTTGGATATTGGTGAAGTTGACGGACAAGCCTGTTTGAACCAATTGTGCATTTCAAGTACTTTTAAGTCAGGAATTCAGAGGGATCAACAAGATAAACAAGAACTTCAGAAGATGTTTCAACCCATTAGTAAAGAGAGGCATGGAGAGTTCACTAAGGACGGTGAAGGGATATGGAGGTATAAGGGAAGGATTTGTATGCCGGATGTCGAAAGTTTGAGGCAAGAATTATTGCAAAAGCTCATAGTAGCGGATTTTCTATTCACCCAGAAAGTACGAAGATGTAACATGATTTAAAGAAGATGTTCTTGTGACCTGGGATGAAAAATGATGTAGCTACAATTGTATCTAAGTGTTTGACGTGTCATAAGGTGAAGATAGAGCATCAGAGACCATCGGGAATGTTACAACCACTTGAGATTCCTCAGTGGAAGTGGGAAGGAATCGTAATGGATTTTGTGATCGGTTTGCCGAGGACTAGGTCAGGATTTGATGCAGTTTGGATGATCGTGGATCACTTAACCAAATTCGCTCATTTTCTGCCTATCCGAGTGAACTATTCATTGGAGGAATTGGCAAGGTTGTACATCAAGGAGATTGTGAGGTTGCTCGGGGTGCCGTCGAGCATAGTGTCAGACCGTGATCCCCAATTCACATCAAGATTTTGGGGAGCTTTTCAAAGAGCTTTCGGTACGAGACTATGTCTCAGCATGGCATATCATCCGCAAACGAATGGACAGTTGGAAAGGACTATTCAGACGTTAAAAGATATGCTAAGGGCGTGTGTTGGATGAACTGGGAAGTTGGGACCAATACATGCCATTGGTAGAATTTGGGTACAACAACAGCTTTCATGCTAGTATCGGAATGGATCCGTATGAGGCTTTGTATGGACGGAAGTGCCAATCTCCACTGTGTTGACATGAAGCCGGTGAGTAAGTGTGTTGGGTCCGGATCGGGTAGCCGAGACCATTGAGAAGGTTAAATAGATTAGAACTAGAATCTTGACTGCACAAAGCCAACAGAAAAGTTATACAGATCAAAGAAGGAAACCATTGGAATTTGAAGTGGGTGAGCATGTATTTTTGAGGGTTACTGATGAGCGGATAATTTATACGCTTTTTGGCATTATTTTTACATAGTTTTTAGTATATTTTTATTATTTTTTAAATAAAAATCACATTTCTGGACTTTACTATGAGTTTGTGTGTTTTTCTGTGATTTCAGGTAATTTCTGGCTGAAATTGAGGGACTTGAGCAAAATCTGATTCAGAGGCTGAAAAAGGACTGCAGATGCTGTTGGATTTTGACCTCTCTGCACTCGAAATGGATTTTCTGGAGCTACAGAAATCCAACTGGCACGCCCTTAATTGCGTTCGAAAGTCGACATCTAGGGCTTTCCAGCAATATATAATAGTTCATACTTTGCTCAAAGATAAACGACGTAAACTGGCGTTTAACGCCAGTTTCATGTTCCATTCTGGCGTTAAACACTAGAAACAGGTTACAAGTTGGAGTTAAACGCCCAAAACAGGTTACAACCTAGCGTTTAACTCCAGAAACAGCCTAGGCACATGTAAAGCTCAAGTCTCAGCTCCAGCACACACCAAGTGGGCCCCGGAAGTGGATTTCTACACTATCTATCGTAGTTTACTCATTTTCTGTAAACCTAGGTTACTAGTTTAGTATTTAAACAACTTTTAGAGATTTATTTTGCACCTCATGACATTTTACACATTTCATATTGTATTTCTGACGGCATGAGTCTATAAACCCCATGGTTGGGGGTGAGGAACTCTGCTATGTCTCGATGAATTAATGCAATTACTTCTGTTTTCTATTCAATCACGCTTGTTTCTATTCTAAGATACTCGCTTGTACTTAACCGTGATGAATGTGATGATCCGTGCCACTCATCATCATTCTCAACCTATGAACATGTGCCTGACAACCACGTCCGTTCTACCTTAGATTGAGTGTGTATCTCTTAGCCTCTTGGTTCATGATCAGGGTCTTCGTGGTATAGGCTAGGATTATTGGCGGCCATTCCTGAGATCTGGAAAGTTTAAACCTTGTCTGTGGTATTCCGAGTAGGATCTGGGATGGGATGACTGTGACGAGCTTCAAACTCACAAGTGCTGGGCGTAGTGACAGACGCAAAAGGATCAATGGATCCTATTCCAACATGAGTGAGAATCAACAGATGATTAGCCGTGTGGTGACAGCGCATTTGGACCATTTTCACTGAGAGGACGGATGGTAGCCATTGACAACGATGATCCACCAACATACAGCTTGCCATGGAAGGAGACCTGCGTGCGTGAAGAAGAAGACAGTAGGAAAGTAGAGATTCAGAAGACAGAGCATCTCCAAAACCTCAATTTGTTCTCCAATACTGCATAACAAGTACTATTTAATTTATGCTTTTTACTCTTCATAAATATAATCACTCTTATCATTGATTTCCTGACTAAGAATTATAAAATAACCATAGCTTGCTTCAAGCCGACAATCTCTGTGGGATCGACCCTTACTCACGTAAGGTATTACTTGGACGACCCAATGCACTTGCTGGTTAGTGGTACGAGTTGTGAAAAGTGTGATTTACAATTCGTGCACCAAGTTTTTGGCACCGTTGCCGGGGATTGTTCGAGTTTGGACAACTGACAGTTTATTTTGTTGCTTAGATTAGGAATAATTTATTTTTGTTGGTTTAGAGTCACTAGAATTGCATCTGCTATTTTCCTTTCAAAAATACTATTTTTCGTTATTAATTTTTAATTTTTCTTTGAGTCTTCTGTTTGAGTTTAAATTCATATTTTAAGTTTGGTGTCAATTGCATATTTTTATTTTCCTTTAAATTTTTGAATTTGTGTTCATAGTTCTTTCTTGATCTTCAAGTTGTTATTGCTATTTTTCTTGTTTGATCTTTAGTTTTTTCTGTTCTGTGTCTTTTCTTGTTTTTTGTGCGTTTTCAAATGATCAGTATTCAAAAAAATTTATATACATTAAATACTTTAAAAAAAAACACATTAAATTTATAGCTCAGTTGGCTAGAGCGTTGTGCTTATCTTCTTGGTAATTGGGTATCTTCCTTTTAAAACTTTTTCAAAAATAATTTTTCTTTGATTAAATCTTGTATCAAACTTTTAAGTTTGGTGTTCTCTTGTTATTTTTCTTTAATTTTTGAAAATTTATTTTTAGTTTTCTAAAAATTTTAAGTTTGGTGTTCTTTTTTTATGTAATTGAGTCCTTTGAGTCTTTGAATTTTTGTTCTTCGTGTTCTTGTGAATCTTCAAAGTGTTCTTGGTGTTCATCTTGACATTCAAAGTTTTCTTATTTGTTTTCTTTGTTTTGATCTAAAGATTCTAAGTTTGGTGCCATTTTATTGTTTTTCTCTTTCCTCATTAAATATAAAAAAAAATATCTTTTCTCTTTATTTTAAGTAATTTTCGAATTTTACATAAGAATTTCAGATTTTTATTTTAAAATTTCTATTTTATCTTATCTTAGTTTTAAAAATTTCGAAATTCAAATCTTTTTCAAAAAAATCATATCTTTTTCAAAAACTTATCTTATCTTATTTCAAATTTCAAATTTCAACTTCCAAATTTTCAAAATTCAAAATTTAAATTTCAAAACTTTTTAATTTAAATTCCTTATCTTATTTTACCTAGCTTATCTTATCTTTTCTAATCTCAAATCTTAAAATCAAATCTTTTTCATATCTTTTCTTTTTTTATTTATTTATTTTATTTTATTTTCTTACAAGTATCTTTAATTTTAAGACATATCTTTTTCAAAACTTCCTAACCAATTTCTCTCTCTTCATTTTTTCGAAAATCCTCACCTACATTTTTTCAAATCTTTTTAATTAATTAATTTAGTTTTCAATTTTCTTTTATTTCTTTTTCTTTTTCTTCTAATTTTCAAAATTATAGTCAATTTTTTATTTATTTTATTTTATTTTATTTTATTTTAATTTCGGTTTTCAAAAAAAATATTTTATTTGCAATCCGCATCATCTCCCTTTCTCCATCATGGACCTAAGTGGAAATGAACAGTCCAGAAGGACTTTGGGGTCATATGCTAACCCCACTATTGCTGCATATGGGAGTAGCATCTGTATACCTCCCATCAAAGCAAGCAGTTTTGAGCTAAATCCTCAGCTCATTGTCATGGTGCAGCAAAATTGCCAGTATTCCGATCTTTCATAGGAAGAACCTACTGAGTTTCTGGCACAATTCTTGCAAATTGCTGACACAGTACGTGACAAGGAGGTAGATCAGGATGTATACAGGCTGTTACTATTTCCGTCTGCTGTGAAAGATCAAGCTAAAAGGTGGTTAAATAACCAACCCACAGCAAGCATAAGAACATGGAAACAGTTATCAGACAAATTCCTGAATCAATATTTCCCTCCAAAAAGGATGACACAACTAAGGCTGGACATCCAAAGCTTTAAACAAGAGGATGATGAATCCCTTTATAATGCCTGGGAGAAGTACAGAGGGATGCTAAGGAAATGCCCCTCTGAAATGTTTTCAGAGTGGGTGCAATTAGACATCTTCTACTATGGGCTTACAGAAAGAGCTTAGATATCTCTAGGCCACTCAGCTAGTGGATCTATATACATGAGAAAAACTATTGAAGAGGCTCAAGAGCTTATTGATATAGTTGCTAGAAATCAGCATCTGTACATAAGTAGTGGGTCCTCCATAAAAGAAGAAGCCAAAGCAATGTCTACTGACTTTAATCCTCAAGAACAAGTTGTTGAACTCAATCAGCAACTATCTTCTATAACAAGGCAGTTAGCAGAAATCAAGGAGATGCTACAAGAAACCAAAAATGCTAACAAGGATATGGAATCACAATTGAATCAGACAAAACAGCAGTTATCAAAACAAATAACAGAGGAGTGCCAAGCAGTTCAATTAAGAAGTGGAAAAATATTAAATACCTCAACTCAAAGTAGCAGAAAGCCAAGAAAAGAACAGCTGACAGAGGATGAGCAACCTGCTACCCAAAATCCCTCTGAGGACAGTAAGAGCCCAGAGAGGAATAAGTATGGCATTCAAACGCCAGAAAAGGGTGAAAAACTGGCATTAAACACCCAATCCATGTTCAGTTCTGGCGTTTAAACGCCAGTGAGGGATCAGACACCTGCAAGTGTTGATAATAACTCCCTCAAGAAGGCTTCTCAACCTACCTCTGTAGGAAATAAACCTGCAGCAACTAAGGTTGAAGAATATAAAGCCAAAATGCCTTATCCTCAGAAACTCCGCCAAGCAAAACAGGATAAACAATTTGCCCGCTTTGCAGACTATCTCAGGACTCTTGAAATAAAGATTTCGTTTGCAGAGGCACTTGAGAAAATACCCTCTTATGCTAAGTTCATGAAAGAGATCTTAAGTCATAAGAAGGATTGGAGAGAAACAGAAAAAGTTTTTCTCACTGAAGAATGCAGTGCAGTCATTCTAACAAGCTTACCAGAAAAGCTTAAGGAACCCAGAAGCTTTATGATACCATGCACATTAGAGGATGTTTGTACCAAGATAGCTCTATGTGATCTTGGGGCAAGCATCAACCTAATTGATGCCAGGGCATCTTGGCTAGTTTTACTAGCCATTTTTTGTATGCTTTAGGTTGGTTTCATACATTTTCTTAGGAAATAAGCAAGTATTTGGTTGAAAATGCATTCATACCATGATTCAAGAAAACATTGTGAATTTTGAATGATTTTATGATAATTATGCATGAATTGAATGATAAAATAGATGATGCATGATCTCATGATTAAGAGCAAGATTTTGATGTACTTTGTTTGATTGATTTCAGGTAACAAGAAGCAGAGAAGAGCCACGTTAGTGGCTACGTTAATGCCACTAATGTGGCCATTAAAGTGGAAGGAAGGAAAGGTTGAAAAGTTAGTGAGAACGTTAACACCACTAACGTTAGCGAAGGGCAAGAAGACCCACGTTAGCGACCCCGTTAGCTCCACTAACGTGGGCACTTACGTGGAAGAAAAGAGAAGCCCCAACGTTAGTGAAAAAGTTAATAGCATTAACTTTGAAGAAGGAGCAACGTTATTGGCAAAAGTGAGTGCTAATAACGCTAGCGAAGCAAAAGAAGACCCACGTTAGCTTCCACATTTGTTACATTAACGTGGGAACTAACGTGGAAGGAAAGGGAAGCGCCAACGTTAGTGGAAAAAGTGAGTGCCACTAAGGTTTGCGAAGCAAAGGAAGACCCACGTTAATGGCCACGTTAGTTACACTAACGTGGACATTAACATGGGCAAAAGTCTCACCTGACAGCCTGACCATGCCTTCTTCAAACAAGAATAACTTGAGCCACAAAGATCCAAATGATGTGATTCCAATGGAATTAGAAAGTAGGATTCCAGATCATTCCAAGCATATATGGCACTACATGGCGGACACTGAATTTGAGGGAGAAAACCTGCCTCGAAAGTGTAAAGATAAACATGGTATCAACCTGTAGTAAGGCCAGCTGACCTCTTCACCTTCCAAGAAGTGTAACTCGAGCTGTAGAGCTCCAAATGATACGCTTTCAAAGGCATTGGAAAGTAGACATCCAGAGATTTCTAATAATATATAATAGTATGGGGTAGACATTAAGTTTGAGCTCCAGAACCTGGCAATATTAAGCCCCTGATCGCTAACGTTATTGTGACTCGCTTTTTCCAATAACGCTAGCGACTATGCCAGCGACCTTGTCCACTTCAAGGGAGCATAACTTGAGTTACAAAAGTCCAATTGAGGTGATTCTAGTTGCGTTAGAAAGCTAACATTCAGAGCTTTCCAATGATATATAATACTCTATAGTGGGCATGAAATTGGAGCACAAACTAGAGGCATTTTTTAAACCCCAAAAACACCAACTGGGTAGCAAGTGTGATGTTAGCCACACTAACTTCAGCACTAACACCACACTTGTAGTGTTAGTGTGGCTAACGTTAGCATTGACATTAGCACCTGGACCTCAACTTGATTCACTTACAAGGACCACCCAACCTCAAGGAAGCAAGCCCACAAGTGGTAACCAATCAAGGCCACAAGAAGCATCTAGAATAGAAATTTTCATTTAATTGTAATTTGCTTTTAATTTCATTTCATTTTGTAATTTAGGAGAGCCTATATAAAGGCCTTAGTTTTTACATTCAAGACATTCTGTAATTAGGGGATTGAAGAGGGGTCTTCGGACTCCCTCCCCTCACACACTTTTCCTTCTCTTTCTTTTCTTTGTACTTTTCATTTATGAATTTTGAAGTTTCAATTTTAGTTTTAATCTTCATCTTTACTTTTTTGCACTTTCTTTCTTTTCTATTTTGGTAGATCAATGATCAACTAACTCTTTTTATTGGGTTAGAGAGCTCTATTGTGATTCAATGGATCAATTGTAGTTCTTATTCTTCTTCTTCTTTCTTTTCTCTTGATTTTACTAGAGAGCTTTCGATCTTCATCCAATTGGGTAATTGTCTCGGAAGAGAAATTGCTCATACTTGGATTTCCTCTGAACCTTGGAAGAAGAATGAGGAAATCATGCTAGAAATGCTCTCTCACATTGGATTAGGTTGTGGCTTGGATGGATATTGTGACATTTAATCCTCCCAATACTTTGATCTATGAATATGTGTGGTATAATCAGTGACCAAACCTCATCTCTTCTCATGAGCAATTAAATCAAGGAATTGGAAAATTGTTCAAGCTTAGAGAGATTGGATTGCCAAGGAATTGGGATCCAATCACTTAAGATTGCCAAGGAGATCAATGAATGCATTGATTGAGGAAGAGATGAGAATGAACTTGATCCGGAGGATTGCAATATCTCTTGATCCCAATGTTCATTTTATTTTTAGTTCTTACATTTACTTTTCTTGCCATTTTACTTTTCTGCACTTTATTGCTTTCTTTACTTTTATGCCATTTATAATTCCTGCTGCTCATCATCCAAATCTGAACCGTCTAACTAGAATAATCAATCAATCATTGATTGCTTAATCTGTTAATCTCTATGGGATTTGACCTCACTCTTTTATGAGTTATTACTTGACGACAATTCGGTATACTTGCCGAAGAGAAATTTGTTGAGAGACAAGTTTCCGTGCATCACTAATCCCTGCATCCACTATCAGAAAGCTTGGCTTGACTGAAGAGGTTAAACCAACCCGGATCTGTCTTCAACTTGCTGATGGCTCCATTAAATACCCATCAGGCATAATTGAGGACATGATTGTCAAGGTTAGGCCATTTGCCTTCCCTACTGACTTTGTAGTGCTGGAAATGGAGGAGCACAAGAGTGCAACTCTCATTCTAGGAAGACCATTCCTAGCAACTGGACGAACCCTCATTGACGTCCAAAAAGGGGAGATAACCCTGAGAGTCAATGAGGATGAGTTTAAGTTGAATGTTGTCAAAGCTATGCAGCATCCAGACACATCAGAAAACTGCCTGAACGTTGATATTATTGACTCCCTGGTGGAAGAGGTCAATATGACTGAGAGTCTCGAATCAGAGCTAGAGAACATTTTTAAAGATGTTCAGCCTGATCTGGAGGAACCAGAGGAAATAAAAGAACCTCTGAAAACTCCTCAGGAAGAGGAGAAACCTCCTAAATCCGAGCTCAAACCACTACCACCATCCTTGAAATATGCATTTCTGGAGAAGGTGACACTTTTCCTGTAATCATAAGCTCTGCTTTAGAGCCACAGGAAGAGAAAGCACTAATTCAGGTGCTAAGGACACACAAGACAGCTCTTGGGTGGTCCATAAGTGATCTTAAGGGTATTAGCTCAGCCAGATACATATACAAGATCCTATTGGAGGATGATGCTAAGCCAGTGGTTCAACCACAGAGGCGGCTAAATCTCGCCATGAAGGAGGTGGTGCAGAAAGAGGTCACTAAGTTACTAGAGGCTGGGATTATTTATCCTATTTCTGATAGCCCCTAGGTGAGCCCTGCCCATGTTGTCCCTAAGAATGGAGGTATGACAGTGGTTCATAATGAAAAAAATAAACTGGTTCCTACAAGAACAGTTACAGGGTAGCGTATGTGTATTGACTACAGAAGGCTCAATACAGCCACCAGGAAGGATCACTTCCCTTTACCATTCATAGACCAGATGCTAGAAAGATTAGCAGGTCATGAATACTACTGCTTTTTGGATGGCTATTCAGGTTATAACCAAATTGCAGTAGATCCTCAAGACCAAGAGAAAACAGCATTCACATGTCCATCTGGAGTATTTGCATACAGAAGAATGGCTTTTGGTCTGTGCAATGCACCTGCAACCTTTCAGAGGTGCATGCTCTCTATCTTCTCTGATATGGTAGAGAAATTTCTGGAAGTCTTCATGGATGACTTCTCAGTATTTGGAGACTCATTTAGCTCCTGTCTCAACCATCTAGCACTTGTTCTGAAAAGATGCCAAGAAACTAACCTGGTTTTAAATTGGGAAAAATGTCACTTTATGGTGACTGAAGGAATTGTCCTTGGGCATAAAATTTCGAACAAGGGAATAGAGGTGGATCAAGCTAAGGTAGAGGTAATTGAACAATTACCACCACCCACCAATGTTAAGGCAATCAGAAGCTTTCTAGGGCATGCAGGATTCTATAGGAGGTTTATAAAGGATTTTTCAAAAATCGCAAAATCCCTTAGCAATCTGCTAGCTGCTGACACGCCATTTGTGTTTGACACAGAGTGTCTACAGGCGTTTGAAACTCTGAAAGCTAAGCTGATCACAGCACCAGTTATTTCTGCACCAGATTGGACATTACCATTCGAACTAATGTGTGATGCCAGTGACCATGCCATTGGTGCAGTATTGGGACAGAGGCATAACAAGCTTCTGCATGTCATTTATTATGCTAGACGTGTTTTAAATGATGCACATAAAAATTACACAACCACAGAAAAAGATCTGCTTGCAGTGGTTTATGCCATTGACAAGTTTAGATCATACTTAGTAGGATCAAAAGTGATTGTGTACACTGACCATGCTACTCTTAAATATCTACTCACAAAGCAGGATTCAAAGCCCAGGCTCATAAGATGGGTGTTGCTTCTGCAAGAGTTTGATATAGAAATAAGAGACAGAAAAGGGACAGAGAATCAAGTAGCTGATCACCTGTCCCGGATAGAACCAGTAGCAGGAGCATCCCTCCCTCCTACTGAGATCTCTGAAACCTTTCCGAATGAGCAATTATTTGCTATTCAGGAAGCTCCGTGGTTTACAGACATTACAAACTATAAGACACAAGGTTCTCCTTCTGTAACCATGGAGAGGAAGCATGAAAAGCTTCTCTCAATACAGAGTCAAACAAAACTCCCACATTCAAACTCTAAGTTTGGTGTTGGGAGGCCATAACCAAACTCTAAGTTTGGTGCTGAGAGGCCCCAACCCTGCTCTGATTATCTGTGAGGATCCATGAGAGCTCACTGTCAAGCTATTGACATTAAAGAAGCACTTGTTGGGAGGCAACCCAACGTTATTTAATTATATCTATTTATTTTCTATTGCTATTTTATGTTTTCTTTAGGTTGATGATCATGTGAAGTCACAAAAACAACTGAAAAATCAAAAACAGAATAAAAAACAACATTAAAAATAGCTCACCCTGGAGGAAGAGCTTACTGTCGTTTAAACACCAGTAAGAAGCATCAAGCTGGCGTTAAACGCCAGAAACAAGCACCAGACTGGCGTTTAACGCCAGAACAGAGCATCAAGTTGGCGTTTAACGCCAAGAAAGGGAGAAAAGCTGGCGTTTAACGCCAGAAACAAGCAGCAGTCTGGCATTAAACGCCAGGATTGCACACTAAGGGCATTTTTGCACGCTTCAATAGAGCAGGGATGATAAGTCCTTGACCCCTCAGGATCTGTGGACCCCACAGGATCCCCACCTGCTACACCTTTTCATACACACCTCCTTCTCCCCCTTTTCTCCTTCTTTTGCTCGAGGACGAGCAAACATTTTAAGTTTGGTATGGAAAAAGCATTGCTTTTTTGTTTTTCCATAACCACTAATGCCTCAAGGGATGAACTTTCCTCCACAAAACTATTGGGAGCAGATTAACACCTCCCTAGGAGAATTAAGTTCCAACATGGGACAACTAAGGGTGGAGCACCAAGAGTATTCCATCCTCCTCCATGAAATTAGAGAAGATCAAAGAGCTATGAGGGAGGAGCAATAAAGGCAAGGAAGAGACATTGAGGAGCTCAAGAGCACCATTGGTTCTTCAAGAGGAAGAAGATGCGACCCTTACTAAGGTGGACCCGTTCCTTAATCTCCTTGTCTATTTAATTTTTCTGTTTTCATTCTCTATGCTTTATGTTTATTTATGTTTGTGTCTTTCTTACATGATCATTAGTGTCTAGTGTCTATACCTTAAAGCTATGAATGTCCTATGAATCCATCACCTTTCTTAAATGAATAACGTTTTTAATCACAAAAGAACAAGAAGTACATGATTTCGAATTCATCCTTGAAATTAGTTTAATTATTTTGATATGGTGATAATATTTTTTGTTTCTCTAAATGAATGCTTGAACAGTGCATATTTTTGAATTTGTTGTTTATGAATGTTAAAATTGTTGGCTCTTGAAAGAATGATGAAAAAGGAGAAATGTTATTTGATAATCTGAAAAATCATAAAATTGATTCTTGAAGCAAGAAAAAGCAGTGAAAAGCAAAAGCTTGCAAAAAAAAAGGCGAAAAAAAAGAAAGAAAAAGAAAAAGCAAGCAGAAAAAGCCAGTAACCCTTTAAACCAAAAGGCAAGGGTAAAATAAAAAGGATCCAAAGCTTTGAGCATTAATGGATAGGAGGGCCCAAAGGAATAAAATCCTGGCCTAAGCGGCTAAACCAAGTTGTCCCTAACCATGTGCTTGTGGCGTGAAGGTGTCAAGTGAAAAGTTTGAGACTGAGCGGTTAAAGTTGAGGTCCAAAGCAAAAAGAGTGTGATTAAGAACTCTGGACACCTCTAATTGGAGACTTTAGCAAAACTGAGTCACAATCTGAAAAGGTTCACCCAGTTATGTGTCTGTGGCATTTATGTATCCGGTGGTAATACTGGAAAACAAAGTGCTTAGGGCCACGGCCAAGACTCATAAAGTAGTTGTGTTCAAGAATCAACATACTGAACTAGGAGAATCAATAACACTATCTGAATTCTGAGTTCCTATAGATGACAATCATTCTGAACTTCAAGGGATAAAGTGAGATGCCAAAACTGTTTAAAGGCAAAAAGCTACTAGTCCCGCTCATCTGATTGGAGCTAAGTTTCATTGATATTTTGGAATTTATAGTATATTCTCTTCTTTTTATCCTATTTTATTTTCAGTTGCTTGGGGACAAGCAACAATTTAAGTTTGGTGTTGTGATGAGCGGATAATTTATACGCTTTTTGGCATTGTTTTTACATAGTTTTTAGTATGATTTAATTAGTTTTTAGTATATTTTTATTAGTTTTTAAATAAAAATCACATTTCTGGACTTTACTATGAGTTTGTGTATTTTTTTGTGATTTCAGGTAATTTCTGGCTGAAATTGAGGGACTTGAGAAAAATCTGATTCAGAGGCTAAAAAGGACTGCAGATGTTGTTGGATTCTGACCTTCCTGCACTCGAAATAGATTTTCTGGAGCTACAAGAGTCCAACTGGCACGCTCTTAATTGCGTTGGAAAGTAGACATCCAGAGCTTTCCATCAATATATAATAGTCTATACTTTGCTCAAAGATAAACGACATAAACTGGCGTTTAACGCCAGTTCCATGTTCCATTCTAGCGTTAAACGCTAGAAACAGGTTACAAGTTGGAGTTAAACGCCCAAACCAGGTTACAACCTGGCGTTTAACTCCAGAAACAGCCTAGGCACATGTAAAGCTCAAGTCTCAGCCCCAGCACACACCAAGTGGGACCCGAAAGTGGATTTCTACACTATCTATCGTAGTTTACTCATTTTCTGTAAACCTAGGTTACTAGTTTAGTATTTAAACAACTTTTAGAGATTTATTTTGCACCTCATGACATTTTACACATTTCATATTGTATTTCTGACGGCATGAGTCTCTAAACCCCATGGTTGGGGGTGAGGAGCTCTGCTATGTCTCGATGAATTAATGCAATTACTTCTGTTTTCTATTCAATCACGCTTGTTTCTATTCTAAGATACTCGCTTGTACTTAACCGTGATGAATGTGATGATCCGTGACACTCATCATCATTCTCAACCTATGAATGCGTGCCTGACAACCACTTCCATTCTACCTTAGAATGAGTGTGTATCTCTTAGCCTCTTGGTTCATGATCAGGGTCTTCGTGGTATAGGCTAGGATTATTGGCAGCCATTCCTGAGATCTGGAAAGTCTAAACCTTGTCTGTGGTATTCCGAGTAGGATCTGGGATGGGATGACTGTGACGAGCTTCAAACTCACAAGTGCTGGGCGTAGTGACAAACACAAAAGGATCAATGGATCCTATTCCAACATGAGTGAGAACCGACAGATGATTAGCCATGCGGTAACAGCGCATTTGGACTATTTTCACTGAGAGGATGGATGGTAGCCATTGACAACGGTGATCCACCAACATACAGCTTTCCATGGAAGGAGACCTGCGTGCATGAAGAAGAAGACAGTAGGAAAGTAGAGATTCAGAAGACAGAGCATCTCCAAAACCTCAATCTGTTCTCCATTACTGCATAACAAGTACTATTTAATTTATGCTTTTTACTCTTCATAAATATAATCACTCTTATCATTGATTTCCTGACTAAGAATTACAAAATAACCATAGCTTGCTTCAAGCCGATAATCTCCGTGGGATCGACCCTTACTCACGTAAGGTATTACTTGGACGACCTAGTGCACTTGCTGGTTAGTGGTACGAGTTGTGAAAAGTGTGATTTATAATTCGTGCACCAGTTACTCCGACAACTGGAATTGGAAGGGCAATTAAAACTAAGAAGTTGAATCCAAGGTTCATTGGACCTTTTGAGGTCTTGAGGCGAGTCGGGCCGGTGGCATATCAAGTAGCTTTACCGCCGTGTTTGTCTAACTTACATGAAGTATTCCACGTGTCACAACTCCGTAAATACATGTCGGATGCGGCTCATGTGTTAGAGCCCTCGTCGGTTGAGCTAAAGGAGAACTTGACGTTTCAAGTAACACCGGTGCGAATTGACGATACTAGTGTGGAGAAGTTACACGGAAAAGAAGTTCAGTTGGTCAAAGTTGCTTGGAAGAGAGTGGGAGTGGAAGAGCATACTTGGGAATTGGAGTCTGACATGCGAAAGGATTATCCCGTGCTATTCTCAAGTAAGCACTAAATTTTGGGGACAAAATTTCTTATTTGGTGGGGAGAATGTAAGAACTGCGATTAATTAACTGCTTCATTAATTAATTTAATTACCCCAAATAGGATCCAAAAATTTAGAATATTAATTAGAAAATTTAAATATGATTTTGGACTCAATAGATTTTTTGAGTTGAAAAATGTAATTTTCTTCAGAAAATTGTGTAAAAATGCGTACTGTAAATTAATAGGTAGTACTAGCTTAAATATGTCTGGTACTGTGTGAGAGTAGTAACAACTATAAAAAAACCTATAAAAACATTTAAAGTTGAAAATCGGGCGCTAATTTTAAAGGTTTGGTCCAAATTTGGGCCAAACAGGTCAAAAACGCTAACGGGTTGGACCGGCCCCAAGTTGGGCCCAAGCCCGTCATATATAAGTTCATTAATGAACCCATTTTAGCCTCATACCATCACAAGGTATGGTTTTGGTTTCCTCTATGTAATATGTAATATTTTTGGACACTTAGCTAGCAGACCATAGGATAGGTTTGAATTATTAATAGTGAATTATGATTATTGGTGCTTGTGATGATTTTAATGAATTGTGATATTGTTGTTGATTATTGAGATTGAAGTTGAATAACGACAATATTGAGTAGTGATATTGGTTTTGGATGCTTGTTGATGTTGATGAATGTTGAGGCTTTTGAATTAAGGTTGAGTTGTGATTTATTGAAAATGTGAAGGTGTGTAAGTACATCATTTAGGACCATTGGAAATGGTGAAAATGGTGAAAATGTGTATGGATAGGTTGTGGAATAAATTGAAGAAATATAAGAACATCATTTAGGACCATTGGAACTATTTTAGTTAGAGGATAATTGGTTTTGATTGTGAATTTTGGAAGTTGAGAACCTAGTTAACTTTTGGTAAAAATCAGTTTTTAGTGAACTTTGGCAGATCATAATTTGAGCATCTGTTTTTGAAATTGGTTGGAAATTTCTTTAAATTAAAGATGATTCAAATAGCTTTAAATTGATATAAAGTTTAAGGAAGATGAATTTTTGTAGAGGAAGTTATAAACGTTTGGTATTTAAAACAGAAATTCTGCAGATTTAAAAATTTTCTAAGTCTGGTGAGGGTTGCGTACGCGACATATCGCACACGATGTGGCCATTCCATTCGGGTTGGACATCTCGCGTATGCGGGCACTGCATGCATACATGAACTATCTGTGTTTTAACCCTTACGTACGCGAACTTTAACACGCGACATGAGCAACCCATTCGGGTAGGGACACTCGCGTACGCGAGTAGGGGGTTGCGTATGCGACCACCCATTTTTAACTGCATGCGTACGCGAGACAGAGGCTTGCGTACGCGAGATTCCTATTTTGCTGAAAAATCATTTTTCTTCATTTTCAAAGATTCTCTATCTTTCCAAATATTCTTTAAATGTTGTTTAAGAGTATTATCTAGTGCTTAGGTCCTAATACTACTAAAGATGAGTTAGAGACTTAAATAGATGAATTTTAGTATGAATTTTAGAAGATGGAGACTTAGGTTTCTGGAGTAATGAGGATGGATTAATTGAGAGAGATTGTGGGTTACTGTAATGACGATTGATATGATGAATTGTGGAATTACGAATTGATAATGTTTGAGATGAATCTAGGACTTGGAGTGGAATGATGGCTTTACTGATTATTGAAAACGATTTCTGAAAATTTACTGATATTGTTGTGACGCTATGCGCCTGGCAAGGACGGTGGTTAATCCCACTTTCGTTGAGATGTGAGGTCTATGGCAGAGTATCCCACTCGCATCCTTTCGGATCACAAGAGTGTGACTGGCACTATATCCGTGGGTAGTATACCCGGCACTATATCCGTGGAGGGATCCCACTTTTATTCGTGACCAAAAGGCGACATTCCCATGGGAATGTGTCGGGTTGGCAGTTGAACCAACAATATCACAACCAAATAGGATATGCATTCATCATGTGCATATTCTATATGTTTGCTTGCTTTGCCGACTTGCATTGTTTGTCTAATTGTATAACATTCTTATTTGTTTCTTGAATTACTTGATATACATGATTATACTTGTGTTTTACTTCTACTTCTATTACTTGTATTTTCTTCTGGGATTAAGAAGGTTCGGAAGGCAGTGGCAATGGGATCGCTTGGAGGTTAGGTTGGTGAAGGCTGTGGGACAGTGGTGAACTGATAGTTGGAAATTCTCTAAGTTAGTTGACCTGTTTAAGGATTTATTTATATGTTTTATAAGCCTGAATATTTATGATTGATATGAAGTTCTAGAATTGCCTCTGGCATCCCAGAGTCTTATATCTTACATTACTGGGCACTGTTACCATACTGAGAACCTCTGGTTCTCATACCATATTCTGTTGTTATTTTTCAGATGTAGGTCGTAACCCACCTTGGTGAGTTACTTGATGATGACAGAACGGAGGATTTCTATCCCATTTTGGAGTCATTTTGAATATTTTGTTTAGTACTCTCACTTTTGTATTTATATTTGCCTTAGGGGCTTACTTTGAGAGAGATATATTGTATTCTGTTTTAACTTTCAAAACTCTGTATGTCTGTATATAACTAGTCGGCCTAAACTTCGCGGGTTGAGACTAGTATCTTATGATTATTATACTCTTATATCTACGTATGCCTTATTATCTTGTATCTATATCTTGTGCCTTTATGCTTTTAGTTTTATGGGAACGTTTTGCGCTTTTAGAACTCTGTTTTTGAGCTTATTCCTTCATCGGACTTTTAGAATTACTATTTCTTTCTATATATATTATTGTATAAGCCTTAGAATTATTGTGACCTTTAGTTATGCTTTGCTTTATGGCATAAAGTAAGCCTTAGGATAATTAGAGTGTTACAACCTTGATCCTATAATTTAAAAATAAAATAAAGATACGACTATGACTATGATGAACGCATCTGACTTATAAGTTTACTTTAGACACTTTTGAAAGTTGATCTGGAAAAATGATTTATTAAATTAAATTACATTTTATCTTCAATCAAATACTTTGGGAATTTTATAGGCACATATATTTAGAGCAGGTATCTTTTTATAACATTACTAGTAGTGGGTTAAATTTAGTCACAAGAGGGAAAAAGGACTCTATATAAAAATTGTTATAAAAAATTGTTATAAAAATGAGAGATGGTTGTGTGTTGAAGGAGTCCTACTGCAGAATAACTTTAATTGTGCTTTTATATTGGTTTATGGTGCTCACCTTCGAAATGAGAAGCTCCTTGTATGGGAGGAGCTGAGTTACATAGCTGGCCTGTGTCAGGTTCCCTGTTGCTTCAAAGGGGACTTTAATGGGATTGTTCATGGTGACGAAAGGAGAGGCACTGATAGATTGTCCTTGTCAGCGGAGGATTTTAAGAACTGGATACAAGACATGGGCTTGGTGGATTTGCCGATTTCTAACCATAAGTTTACGTGGTTCAGAAGACGGTCCTGTAGCCGCATCGACAGGGCCATGGTGAGTTTGGAATGGTTGGAAGAGTTCCCAGAGACTCGATTACGAGGTGGTCCAAGGGGTTTGTCTGACCATTGTCCTATTATAGTGGAAGATAAGAGACTGAGAGGTGGCCCTAGACCGTTTAGAAGCCTTGACTCGTGGTTTACGCATGAAGGATTCCTGAGGATGGTAAAGGAAGAATGGAGAGGGTTAGGTGACGTGCAGTTCACAGATAAGCTGAAGGCTTTGTCAGTTCCATTGGGAAGATGGCAAAAAGATAATTTTGGAGACATGGACAACAAAATTTTAAAGCTGGAGGAAGAGATTAAGAAGATTGATGACAGGGTGGGTGACGGGGCTTATGATAAAACGGTAGAGGCAAGAAGGAAAGCGCTTGTGACATGGTGTGAGAAATGGTATGTAAGGAAAGAATTACATTGGAAGCAGATGTCGCGCTCAAGACATGCGAGGGACATGGATAAAAACACGAGGTACTTCCATAACATAGTTTCGGCGAGAAGGAGGAACAACAGGGTTGATGCACTGGTCATTAATGGAAGGTTGATAAGGAATCAAGCTAGAATCAAGATTGTGATTAGGGACTTTTACAAGGACTTGTATCATCAGGAGAAGTCGCCATTCGTGGGGTTTAGAGATGGTCTAGTGGAGAGAATCAGTGAGGATGATGCTATGGCTCTGGAGATACAGCCAACTTCTGAGGAGGTTAGAGAAGCAGTGTGGGATTGTGATTCATCTAAGGCGCCTGGTAGTCACGGGTGCAACATGAACTTCATAAAGAAGTGTTGGAAAGAAATTGGTCTTGAATTCACGGGAGCGGTATTAGGATTTTTCCAGTCTTCCAAATTACCGGCGGATGCTAATCTCACATGGGTTGCGCTGGCCCCTAAGTTTACTGGAGCAAGGGAAATCAAAGATCTCAGGCCTATTAGTATAGTCGGGTGTGTGTACAAAGTCATATCAAAGATGCTGGTCAGGAGAATGCGAGCAATAATGCCACGACTTGTAGGTGAGACACAGAGTGCATTTGTTAAGGGGCGGAAAATACATGACGGGGCACTCATTGCATGTGAAACTGTTCAATGGCTAAAACAGAGAAAAAAGGAAGCGGCAATAATAAAGTTAGATTTCCAGAAGGCATATGATAGAGTCAAGTGGAGCTTCGTGGATCTTGTTTTACAGAAAATGGGGTTTGAAAGAAGGTGGAGGGGGTGGGTGTGTGTAAGTACTGCCTCTATGTCAGTATTGATAAACAGTTCGCCCTCTCAGCCGTTTAAGATGGAAAGGGGCCTACGACAAGGTGATCCACTGTCTCCTTTCTTGTTCGTCCTCGTTGTTGATGTCCTACATAGAATGCTTGAGGAGGCGGTTAGAAACGGGCGAATTTCTCCGCTACTGGTTGTAGAGATCATATTGAGCTGTCGCATCTTCAGTTTGCAGATGACACTATTCTGTTCTACCCCCCAGAGGAAGAGACCGTGAAGAACTACAGGAGGATCCTTCGCTGTTTTGAGTTGATGTCGGGGTTAAACATCAACTTTGATAAATCAATCTTGATTCCTGTTAATTGTGAGGCTCAGTGGGTTCAACGTATGTGCTGCGTGCTGGGGTGCCAAGAAGCCGCCCTTCCAGTAAAATATTTGGGGATCCCGCTAGGAGCTAATCCAAGGTTGGTGAAGACTTGGAAGCCGATTGTTGACAAAGTAGAGGAAAAACTCAGCCTATGAAAAGCCAAGGTTCTTAATAAAGCCGGTAAATTGGTACTCATCAAATCGGTACTGAATAGTCTCCCTGTATATTATTTGAGTCTGTATAAGATGCCAAAGGTTGTTGCGGAGAAGCTTATTTCCTTACAGAGAAGATTTTTATGGAGTAAGGAGGATGGTAGGAATGGTATGGCATTGGTAAGGTGGGAGGTGGTGCAGGCGCCCAAAAAATTTGGTGGGCTGGGTGTTGGGGATGCCATGCTACGGAACACAGCCCTTTTCTTTAAGTGGTGGTGGCGCTTTTCAAAGGAGGATTGCCCGCTGTGGAAGAAGGTGGTTTGTGCTTGTAATAACCTGAACCCAGATGTCTTGCTGTCCTCTCAGATTTTACCTATCAAGGGGGCCCTTGGAAGGATATATGCCAGATACAGTTCACGAGTCAGCAAGTAAGACAGAAGATAATTACTAGGCTGGCTATGGAGGTTGGTGATGGAAGAGGGACTTGGTTCTGGGAGGATGTCTGGCTGTGTGGTGGTGCTCTGAAAGTCTAGTTTCCGAGGCTTTTCTCAGTCTCAAACTAAAGAGGATCTTTTATAGGGAATTGCGGGTTTTGGGATGGGGCTGAGTGGATATGGAACTTCCAATGGAGGTGAGAGTTATTCCAATGGAAGTTGGATCTAGTGAACCAGTTGCATGATGCATTAAGACTGGTCAAACTGGCTTATGGTAGTGAGGATCGATTTGTATGGAAATTTGATAAACAAGGGGTCTTTTCTACTAAATCTTTTATGCAGGTATTACAGGAGGACAACCTTCCAGAGGATATAACAAGCTACAACTTTACAAGGACAATTTGGAAAGGTTTAGTTCCACCAAGAGTTGAACTGTTTGTCTGGTTTGTATTGACTGGTAGGGTCAATACGAAGGAGAGGCTGAGTCGGTTGGGAGTCATCCACCAGGAAGATATTCTATGTGTGTTTTGTAACAAGAGTATTGAATATGTTCACCACTTGTTCCTTAGCTGTGATTTTTCTTGGCAGGTTTGGTGTGCTTAGTTAGTATTTGTTGGAAGGCAATGGTCATGCCCGGGGACGCTGAAAGAACATTTTATAAGTTGGACTGAGATATCAGCTAGCAAGAGGAGTGCAAGAGGTGGTCGATGGGTTTTTGTGCGATTATCTGAAACATCTGGCTAGAAAGGAATAGAAGGATTTTTCAGAACAAAGGAAAAGGGGTTGTTGAGGTCATCCATATGTCCTTCATGAACTATAAGGAGTGGTTAGGTCTAGATCTTTTTTGTTGTTGATGGCAATGCCGGAGATGACAATGGGATAAACAGTAGTCTTACTTGGAGTTGGATAGCTTAGTTTATGGTTTACTTAGTTCGTTTGTTACTGTTCGCTCCACTTGATGTGTTGAGCTTCTTTCTTCAAAAAAAAACTATAGAAAAATTATCAGATCTTCCGTTGTACCTTATGGAACACTGATGTTCTCTATACGAACAAGTAACCCACATTTTTTTTATCTTCTAGTTAGTAAGTGAATGACAATATTAACGCTTGATAAAGAAGTGTTTTCTCAAAAATGACAAGCTTAAAAAGAAAGATATTGGCTTGGAGTGAAAAGTGTTCAGTGCTGAGTATTTGGGTTAGTACCGGAGCTCAACTATACTTGTAATCTCACTAAGGAGATACTCATTTTTCGGTACATCTTTGGTGGTCCAGTAGTGCCAGATTGGAGAATATCGAGCCTGAAGCAAACACTATGTGTTTGGGAGGAGAGGGAAAGTGGTAGTGATGGTGGTGATGGCGGTGAGAGATGAAGGGATGGAGGAGTTCCATGTGGAGCAGGTGTTGCGGAAGTGGAAGAGGTTAATGGTGGTAGTGAGATGTTTCGATGAGGAACATTAGTTTCTTTGGGAAAGCTAACCATTTCATTGACTTGGTGCTGTTGTTTTTATCATCTTCTTCATTGACAGTGGCCATGTGTTTTTACTTTTTAGCGAATCAATGAAATTTTTAACAGTGAAACAGTGTCTTAGCTATGTTGTGCTAATAACTGTGCAATGATTATCATAATCTTACCTCACCAAATTTTTCTTTTCTGCACTCTCTATACCAATTACATTCAACCTTCAATTTCAATATAGCGAAAAATGTACAATTTGAATGGTAAATAAAGTTGAGTGTAAATTATTGTTTTTTTAATGTATATTCAACTTGATTTCATCCAACAATTAGTCAAACTTTGGCCATTTTTCATAGTTTTTCACTTTTTTTTTGGTTTAGGCATTGGCTTTGGTTTGAGAAGAAGGCTTTGATAAAATTTGTTGCAGTTAAAAAAGCATTGAACTTATTTAAAATTGTCTAGTGCCACTTATTCATTTTGCAGTTCTTTTAGTTCGAGCGATTTAGAACATAATTTCTCAGAACTTGACTATTTATCGGTTTCATATATTTACAGAAGATAATAATTATTCAATTTTCAATTCATTTTTGTAATTTGATTTCTTTGCAATTTTACGATAATACAAGTTTAATTTCTAGAGTCGGTGCTTGTTAGTGTCTTTTTTTTTTTTCAAGCTTAATGTCCATTAATTATAATTAGAGGAATATTAGGGACCAGCAATTTTGGTATTTTGTAACCATTAATTGGCCATCAATATAGTGTTTTTAATGGTGTGAGATTACATCTAATGGTGGGAGATCACTCACCTTTGTTTTGATGGTTAAGTGCTGGCCAGAAAACACAAAAGTTGCTGGCCCCTAGACTTTTTCTTATAATTATTAAGAGTTAGGACAAACGGATTCTTTCCCACTTTCAATTATTCAGTGCTTGTTTGGGCGTCATTATTTTGATAAAAAAAGATAAGATTTTTTTTTAACATGTTTGGCAAATTTCTAGTAGTAAAAGTAAAAGTACTAATATAAAAAAATAAAAAAAAAAAACATCTTTTTTTGAGAAGTTATAATTTACATTTTTTTTAAAATATTTTTTTCTCTTAAAAAAAAGATATTTTTCATGTAATAAATAAATAAAAAAGTACTTTTATACTGTTATACCCAAACATAATTGATAGATAAAAAGATCTTTTTGTATAAGATATCCAAACATAAAATTACTTTTATTTTTTTATAAGATCTTTTAAAAAAAGATAATTCGAAAAAAGATCTTTTTTAGAAATTCACCCAAACAAACTCTTACTGCATATTTTTTTTTAATTGTCTTGTTAAAATTTTTCAAGAAAAATAAAATTGGTAATGGGAGAAGTAATATGAAGAATGCTAGAGGATCAACAATTTTTATGTTTTGTAATTATTAATTGGTCATCAATAATATTTTTAATGGTGTGAAATTATATTTAATAGTAAAAGATCACTTACTTTTTTTTAATAATTAAATGCTGATGACCACAAAATACAAAAATGACTGATCCTTAGATTTTATCGAAGTGAATATATGCAGATGAACCGAGGCAGCCAATGTTAAAAAGGATGAATTGGTGGACAGGGCAAGCCAGCTTTGTTTTTAGCTAGACAAAAAAGAAATCTCCTAGGCATATGAACTAAGCAATTACTTAATCGGTTGCACATTTTTCATGAACTTTTTGTGCTTCAAGTCGACTGAAAAAAGCGTTCCATGTATTCGGACCGTTTAAAACTATGAAGATATAAAGTAAATTATTTAGGTTTTTGCAAATGTTGTAGAAGGAGATAAATGTGCATTTACGAGTATGTTTTTGAGAATTATGTTAAAAAGATTTATTTTATAAATTTAATATGTAGTAATATATATTGTATTAAATTTAATTTAGTATTAAAACTAAAAATAAAAAAATAATAAATAATGATAATATTCTTTTTAAAATTAGTCAATTAATTAATTATTAAACTGAAACTTAGTCTTTTAAACATAGTGAAATTTTTTTTTTCAAAATTTAGTCCAAATAAAAAATATTATCTATCTATTGAATAATAAAAAATTATAAAAAATTAATTTTTAGTTATCAAATATTAATTAATTTTCTTAATTATAAAAATTCTCATTTTTTTGAAGATTGAAGATTTAAAATGTAAGAGAAATAAGTTTTTTAATTCACAAAAATGATTGTTTGCTTATGATTGTTTGAGACGGAGAGAAACATAAAAGTTAAAACAACAAAGTAGTAATCCCTTCTCCTCCTTTGTAACAACCTAAGTCTCTTTCTTTTGTTGAATCTATATTTTTGTTATTTTGCTCACTTTACTCGCCCACAGTAACTCACCGAAAAAGGCCTACATGCAACAAAAAAACATGGTTCAATTCTTAACAAAGTTAATAACAAATTAGTTATTCACAATTAATCAACACCATCCACTAATTAACTTTGAATTCTCTCAGACACCTTCATGTTGCCACTGAAAAAGACCTGTTCTTGTCTGCTAGTGTACATGCAATATACACACATATCTCTCTCTTCATGATGCCAACACATTTTGACACTTGCTGAAAAAATTGTATTTAAGCACCGTAGCACTGCCCCATAGTTAAAATAAATGGAACACAATGTTTCGCTAAAGTACAGTGGAACACCTGAACCGCTTTCCTAACTATATAAGTATACTGCCGGCCGGAATCGGCTTGGTCCCTCTTTTCACTACCTGACAAACAGAAAAATGTACAATCGGATTATGACAACTATGATATCATAGACTGTTTTTTATTTTGAGAGCTTAATAAGATACGATAAGGAAAATAAAATACCGAAGATAGATATACAAATTAGTATTTTTATATTTTATTTAGTAATTAAATATATATTATGAAAGTAGAATTTATTTTTATTTTTTTCGCACAAAAAATTAAAAAAATATGTAATGATAAAAAATATAATTATAAAAAAATAATTGAAATAATAAAAAATTAAAAAATAAATTATATATTTTATTAATGTTTGTATGTCTTTTTGTTAAAAAAATATAAAATATATTACTTTAATATCTTATATATCATTTATTAAATATAATTTTATATTCATATCTAAGTGTTTCATACTTCTAAACAAATACAACTTAAAAGGTTCACTTTCTTTCCTTTTTTTAGGTTAAATTACGAAATATTTTTGTTGCACTGCTAATTAATTCTATATGAAATACTATATCATCCTCTACAAATTAGATGAGATTCCAAAAAAAATCAAGTCAATGGTAAATGAAAGATGAACCCATACTTGTGCAAGCCAACTCACGAAAGAATTATTTGTCTAGGAAAAATGATAGATGGGATTAATTTGTTGTTTTTTAATCGAAAGAAGACAATTTGTCTATTTTAAAATCAACAGGGTCGGACAAAAATTTTACTCTACAAAAATATGATTTCTAGGTAAATAACTTTTTTTTCTTTTCATAACCAGGTTGTTCTATTCAAAGGTGTGCTGGTATTTGATATATACTTTTAAAAATGACAATATTACTCATATTTTAATAATATTATTTTTCATAAATTTATATAAATATATAATATAAAAAACTCAAACCATATTAAATGTATATAAAATTAATTAGTAATGTAAAATATATATTAAAATATAAAATATATATTTAAAATAAATTAAATAATATATATTTTTATATACAAATATTAATAGCTGAATTTAAAAAAGTTGTGTGTAAAATAATATTATAAAAAATAATGATTATCCGCTTTTAAGACATTCTGTTTGAATCCAAGTGAATATGCACCGGAGAAATGAAATAATATAAGGCTATTTTTTATTTTTTATTTTATTCTTTTACATTGGCTCACCGGCTACACTATGAGAAATCCACGGTATCAACTCTGTCTTTTTCTTGATTGGACTATTTTTTTTTAATACACAGTGGACCATTGGAACAACAACAATATTAAGAACATGATTCCATTGATGTTGTCAACATTCAACTTTCATGCTGGACAGAAGAAAAGTCATCTATCTTATCTGAAGCAGACCCTTATTTTAGAGTTCACCATGCATCAAAATAGACCTCCAAACATTACCATACTTAGAGAGATTTTTTTTTATTTAAATTATTTAAATATAATATTTATAAAAATGTGTAATCTATAGCATATTTAGGCTCAAAATTTTGTTATGGAGTAAAGGGTGGTGTTTTGCTTAGAAATAGGTGTAGGGAGTGTATTTATACTTTGATGGACGTGTCAGATGAGCGGTTCAACACGTAGGAGGCGTGTTACCTACATTACGCAGGGGACGTGAAAGACACGTGGCGAGAAATGGCTGGCTGAAGCTGGCAGCACGTGGGGGGCGTGCTGACACGTGGCGAGGCTTGGTTGGGGGAACCAGGTAGCACGCGGGGAGCGTGCTGACACGTGGCGAAGCCAGATTGGATGAAGCAGGCATCATGTGGGAGGCGTGTTGAAAGCTCCCCTCTATATAAGCAGAGCTCGGTACCATTTTCATTCCGAATAAGAGTGTACTTTGAGTGTTCTTTGAGTGTATTGGTAGTGTAATGGAGGGTACCGCAAACTTGGTGGTATATCGCAACGGTGAGATAATACAAAATACTCATGAGGGAGTGAGGTTTGTGTGCCAGAATCTGTTTTCATTTGTGGTTCTATGCACCATGACGTTAATGGAGTTTCAGAACGGTCTCTGTCAAAGCATAGAGAACGGTATGTTAATGAGAGTGAGCAGAATTTTGTACCGGAATCCTGTTGTAGTTTTTGGTGGTCTAATACAGTTTGATATCATGCTGATCACTGACGAAGCAAGTATGCAGAATATGTTCCTAATTCACCGGCAGACTCAGATGCGACATCCACAGATTGAGCTATATGTTGAGTTTGAAAACGTAGAGGCAGAAGGGATTCAAAATGATTTAGATACAGTGGATGATAGATCTACAATGTACGAAGGAATAAATAGTGACAGCGAAGAGGACTTCGAAGCCACTTATGAAGCCGGCGATGAAGACGAGAATGGTGATGTGGGAGTTGAGGCAGCAGCCGAGAATGTAGTGATTCATCCCTCGAGCAGTCAACCGATGAACGTTCCACCGTTTATACATGACTTGGATCTCGACTCCATGCATGCACCAGAATTTTCCGAATATGCAAACATAGGTATGTCATGACTGAATAATACCTTTTTATTAATTTATACTTTGGATTGATTAATGAACGATGATTTTTGCTTTCTGTAGGTGTTGCTAATCCTGAGGACGGAGAGTTCCGGATTGGAATGGAATACAGTTCTAGAAAGTCAGTTGTCGCAACAATTAGAAGTTACACTATCTCTAGAGGAGTTGACTACAATGTGTATGAGTTTGAGCCATAGACGTTCTATGCAAAATGCAAGATGTATGGGCATGGGTGCGACTGGCTTATCCGAGCCAGCTTGATACGGAAAAAAAGTTGTTGGGAGATACGCAGATACAACGATAGGCACACGTGTACAATGGGAATGATTTCACAGGATCATTCCAAGTTGGACTCGGATACAGTTGCTGAGGCTATAAGGCCATTGGTCAAGACTGACCCGTCCATCAAGGTGAAATCTATAATAGCGGAAGTCCAGTCAATGTTCAACTATACCATCAGTTACCGAAAGGCTTGGTTGGCAAAGCAGAAGTCCATAGCCAAAGTTTTCGGTGGTTGGGAGGATTCTTACCAAGCTTTGCCATGGTGGCTCTCGGTCATGGTTAAGAAGATGCCTGGTTCAATTGTCCAAATAGAAACACAACCACTGTACAACGGGAATGAAGAGGCGCACAATATAAAAATCTTCATCGCGTATTTTGGAGTTTCAATCTATGCATTAGGACGTTCAGGCATTGCAAACCCCTAGTTCAGGTTGACGGCACACACCTGTACGAAAAATGCAAAGGTACACTTCTGGTTGCTGTTGCACAAGATGGGAACCAGAACATTGTGCCTATCGCTTTTGCCTTGGTGGAAGGGGAGACAGCTAATGCATGACACTTCTTTCTCAAGAATCTGCAAATGCATGTTGTTAGAAAGGTTGGTGTGGGTATGATCTCAGACCGACATGAGTCAATTCGGGCAGCAGTAAATCGTTCCGGAGGTGACTGTCAACCTCCAAGAGCATGGTGGATGTTTTGTATAAGGCACATCGGCAGAAACTTCTTACGGGCATTCAAAGTCCTTCACTTGCAAAAGCTTGTTGCCAATATAGGGTATTCAAGAACAGTGGAGGAGTACAACATCAACTATAAGAGGTTGGAAGAGCAAAGCGAGGCATATGCCAGGTGGTGTGATGCCATTGGACTCAGACATTGGGTATTGGCATTCGACGAGGGACATCGATGGGGCCATATGAGACGAACCTTGTCGAGTGCATTAACTCAGTGTTGAAGGGTGCCCGTAATCTACCTGTGTTGGCACTGGTTCGAGCAACATATTATAGGTTAAATAAACTTTTTATGCAAAAAAGTTCCGAGACTCACGAACGCAAGCGAGCTGGATTCACTTACTCCGTATTTGCACAGCAGCGGATCGAGGCAAATATGCAACAGGCTGGGAATATAGTTGTGCACCGGTTTGATAGACGAAATGAGGAGTTTGAGGTGCACGAAATGACTAGTGGAAAGGTGTTAGTTGTTGATCTTGCACGACAGACATGTGACTATGGACACTTTCAGGTGGAACGACTACCATGTCACCATGTTATTGTTTGCTGTGCTAACCAGCGTCTCGATTGGCAGTTGTATGTGCATAATGTGTACAAGATGATAAAGGTTCGTAAGGTAATTTATACTTTGGAATGTCCCTTGCTGGTCGCGGGGGATGTTGTGCATACCCAAACTGACGCATTACTCGGTTCACAAGGTGCCATTCGATACATTCGAACAATAACAATGGAGCAACGATGTCACACACCTCAAGATGTCCATGTAACTCATCGGGTATGATCAATCTGTCGTACGGCCGCCACTCAAACTGCCACATGTTATTGGTATATTAGAACCCTAACATTAACGTTTGGAAATAGGAATCACAAGAACCATAAATATTTACCTCATCCATGTAGTCTATATCATGCCTAAATCTCGCTACGGTCTTTGATAACGACGTTGTGGTCTGTTCCTAATGACTCCACCTGAAACATGATACATCGAAAAAATTTACATAAGTAATCGTAAATGAAACATTAACAGTGAATATAACACATGACTAAACTAAAAATTATTACCTCATGGAAACTGGTATCTCAGCCGGTGGAAGGGTATGTTTCGGTATGGGCGCAATACACAACATTCGCTCCCATACACAAACAAACAACAGATTAAGAGGGTCATCCATCTCCTTTGTATCATATCATGATGCACGGCATAATGTTCTGTAAAGATGTGCGAGACATGTTGACCCCCAACTATAAGTATGGATTCGCTCAAAATCGCGAAGCAACGGTAGATATTTCGCGTGGGCGTATGCGGTCGACTTATCCGCGAATAGGATCGACCCTAACAAACAGAAAATCTGACATCTGACGTATCTCCTAATGGACTCTACAGTGTCCAACAGCTCCGCGTCTCTGATACGTCGAACCCAACCCAGTTTTATATAGGATTTCGAAGATTGATTGACTACTGGTTCACGGCCGAATATTGCGATGCTCTGGTTCTGGAGGAAGTCGCTACTACTATCAGTGTAGGCCAAATATATGAGTGACATCTTCCAATGTCACCGTAACCTCACCCACCAACAATACAAAAGTGTGAGTCTCCGACTTCCACCTTTCAAGCAGAGCAGCTAATAAGGGGTGAAATCCTCTTATCACCCCAATCCTAGATATGTGGTAGAATCCCGTGGCGCGTAACTAGTTTTCGCCCATTGGGTTCCATGTCTGTGGCGGATCTAGTTTACGCACCAACAAATTTCTGTTAGGCTGCATCAAAAAAAATATATTTATTAGATTAGATAAACAATAAATATTTATTTATTAATAAGCAAATATTAGCATATTTATTTAAAAAGTGTATGTATTTATTTATTAATATTCACATATTTATTTTAATATTTTATTTATTAAAATAATTAACGAATATTAGCATATTTATTTAAAAAGTGTATCTATTTATTTATTAATATACAAACTATTTATTAATTAAACTCACAAAAAAATAATTTTATTCTAAAAAAAATAATAAAAAAAATTAAATATTAACATTTTTCCTTTAAATATTATATACACCTTTTTTTAAATACATATAAATGATTGATTTTTTTTCTCGAACGTCAAAATATTTATTTTTTTAATATTTAATAACAATATATTTTTTAAATATTTATATATTTATTATTTTAATATTATTATATTAAAATTTTGAACATACATGTTCGACTTGCATATTTATTTTCAAAAACTCCAAATATTTATTTATTCATTAGTATATTTATAACAAAAATTATAAAATATATATTCCATTATAATATTTTTATAACAAAAAATAATCCAAAAATAACAAAAAAATTATATTCTATCATATTAAATAACAAAAATTAAAAATATTTAAATATACAATAAAAATATAATTTATCAACTTATATAAATTGGATGATCCAAATAATTTATAATATGTTCTTTAAAGTAGTATAATTACGAACCATTTTTAAACATGAATACAAAGTAATATTTATTTTTTTTTCTATTTTTTCACCCTTCTTTGTTTCTTCGAATCCTCCTTCTTCTCTCTAACAAAAATTCCAACAACCCTTCTCTCACTAACACACTCTAACTAATGCATATACTCGAGTGGGGATGCTCTTTTTTTATAGAGTCATGATCAAGCTTTGTTGTTTACCAAGGTGGAGGAGCTGTCCCCTGCATGCAGGCACCTTCCAACACGCCCACCCCATGTTGCGGAGCACGTTGGGAATCTGCAAAGCCTGCTCCACCACGCCCTCTGTCAAGGAGTTGTATGCGCGCCACGTCACCACGCTCCCGGCGTGTTGTTGGGGAGTTGACACGCTTTTGACAAGCAGCGGTACCACGCCCCTTGCGTGTTAACCGTGATTTCCATAGATCGGCAAAACACCCCTCCCCAATATTCAGCCAAAACACCAACAAATTTTTCATATGAAAAATAATTTCTGGCATATTTATGTATTTGTATAAATTTTATACAAACAGTCAAAATCGTAAAAAATACATTTCGAATATGCTGTATCCAAAATATATACCGTCTAAAAATCCGTGCATAAGCCGAATGCACTCTACCGAGAATATAGCCATAACAAAAATTTTGACACTATATTTAATTTGAAATACATATAGTTTATAATTTTTTCTTAAATAATATTTATCTATCTTTTATTCTTATATATTTTATTTATAAATTACTCAGTTGATTTTGTTACATTATTTTTCATAATTTTATTATAATTAATATTTAAAGACTTATTATTATTATTATTATTATTTAATTCTTTTATTAATATAAAATATTTTTTATAATATCTATTAGTTTAGTTTCTTCTTTATTTTTATGATAAATTTCACCCATACTTAGAATATTAATAAAATAAAATATAACACATAGGATCTAAAATTAAAATTATTTAATTTGATTATTTTTTAATTATTAAAATTTTAAATTTTAAATATAAAAATACTCAATAATTATAAAAAATTATATAAAAATCTTAATTAATTTAAATTTAATTTTTGTACTAACAACCTTGTTAAAATTATGCATAAATTATTACTATCTTCATATAAAGAGTACTAAATTATTAATAATTGATAAGAATTAAAGGTTATTTATACATTTTATGATTTACAATTTTAGTTATAAATAATAGTATCAATTAAGAAACACTTCTTATTTAACTAATAACTTTTGAGTTTGTACTTTGATAAGATTATAAAATTTTTGTTGATGTAATACTTTAAATTTAGACGATATTTTAAGATTTATGCTAGACTATAATTATGTTTTAATGTGTTTAATTATATTTTTTATTATTTAATTATAAAACGGTTATTCTAGTTGAACCACAGTTAAACCAATTAGACCAATAAATCAATAAACTAGTAACTAAAACGATTTGACGATCGGTATGATTTTTAGAACCTTACTTTTAAGGCTAGCTAATGTAATAAGCTAAGTGGTTAGCTAGAATGTTAAAAACTTAAAATTCAATTTAATTCAATATAATTTAAATTTAATTATAAAATATATATCAAAATTAAAAATAATTTGCATTAAATTTAGATTAAATTTTAGGTTTAACTTTTAAAATTTATCTAATCTAATTCAAATAAATTATCTTTTTATTTTTATAATTATATTTATATTTCACTTATAATATTTTCTTATTTTATGAAGTGATCCTATTAAATGTTTAAAAATTAAGGAAAATATAAGAATAAAAGATAGATAAATATTATTTAAAAAAATATTTTTTTTATAAATAGCATGTATTCTAGATACAGTATTAACAATTTTGTTATACCTGTATCTCGGGTATAATGCATCAGTTTTATGCATGAATTTTTAAACTGCATGTATTTCGAATATAAAATACTCAAGTTCTACTTCTTATAATTTTGACGACTCTATATTTAAAATGTATAAAATTTATATAACTGTGTAAATACGTTACAAAATTACACATTTCTATAAATATTACCTTTAAATCATTTAAATAAAAAAAATCCTTACTTAGAGAATGTTGATATTACTTACCTTTGTTTTAGAATTTTATTATCATCGATCAGCATCATCATCATTATTATTATTTGGATTACTTTATAAGTTTTTCAAAATTCAATTTCATATTTGACTTTAGTAATAATTTTGTACTTTTGTTAGGTGTGATGTGGTTCATCTTAAATTTTTTTTCCGAAATAAAATAAAAAATATTTATTTTCTCAAACAAGATTTTTAAATTATAATTTCTCACATACTATTTTTTTATATTTAGGATAAGTTTACTGCACTCGTAACGAATTTCAAGTGGAGTTTCTAAAATAAAAGCATCCCTATTGGAGAACAGAGCTTAAAACAACAATTTCATTCTCATTCTTGGCAATTTTTCTCTATAATGTCAATGAATCTATTGTTATCCATTCATTGTGATGATGAAATAGTGTATGATGAAAAAGGTTCTATTATTTTTAGGTATGGACAACCAATAATTACGCATATGACACCGAAAGTCAACAATCTAACAGCTTTGAAGAATTTGATATTGCATTCTGTCGGATAGCAACAGACGAAAAGAGTGAAAAGAATTTACAACAGATAATTTGTTTTATAAAAGGAATGTCACAGTTGGCTTGGCTTTGTTGTTAGTGTGTTTATTAGACCACGGTTTTGAGAAATATTTCGGTTGTTTTGAATTAGGTATCGGTTACGTGACGACCAGGACGTACGTCTTATAAGGTCGTGGCATAACCGATGGACAAATGTTCATCTGTTGGAATTATTCGTGTTCCTCGTTGAGTTGGATGGACGAGGATCATTTGCGGATACTATCGATGATAGTCCGTTAAGTGGAGCTGTTAGACAGAATATTAGAAGGACGATGGTTGATCTTAATATGCCACCTGAAGGTAGTTAAGAGGGGTCTAACGTTGAAGTTGGTAATGCTGACATGATGGAAGATAATGTTGAAAGTCACAAGGGTTCTGCTATCAGGAATCTGATAATGGATTAGTATGAAGTTAACCCCGATGACAGAGACGATGCTGATGATGAACCAACAAAACTTCTTGATGATGGTGACGAGGAAGAAGACATGAACTACTATGGTGACATACAAATCAGTCTGACACAGCCTACCATTTCTCGACCATATGACCGGCCGGATCACTTCTCCAGGTTGAATCTCGATGCAATGATTCGGATTGGTCATTTACCCAGGGAGGCCCCGAAGAGGATCCAAGCAATAAGTTCGAGGTTGGACAATAATTTCAGAACAAGGAAAAAGTCATGTTGACAGTTAAGAGGTACAGCATTAGGAGGGCTGAGGAGTATAAAATAGTAGAGAGTGACCAGTTGAGATATAATGTACATTGTATCCAGTTCGGGCCCGGTTGTTCTTAGAGCATACTCATATCATATCGCCAAAAGCAAGAAAAATGGGAGGTTAGGAGATACACTGGTCCTCATACTTGCATGCAAACATCAATGGGACAAGACCATCGTAGATTGGATTCAAAAGTGATTGCTCAACACATTTTTACAATGGTTAAAGCAGATCCAACAATCAACATCAGGGTTCTGCAAACAGGTGTGGAGAATCACTTCGGTTACAAGGCATCCTACAGAAAAGTTTAGCTTGCAAAGCAGAGAGTCATTGCCAGAATATATGGCAATTGAGAGGAGCCATACAAAATCAACCAGTCATTGCATAGCAGAGAGTCATTACATCAATCCCGTTATCCAGTCAGGCATCAACATCGTCACATCAACCATGTCCTGCATATCCAAGATGGACTCGTAATCCATCTGGGGCTCGAGCTTTGACGGGCTGAATGACAACTCAATTTGGGTCCCCAAGTCAAAATGCAAGATGGGGCTGGCACCCGGTGTATGCCCCTGGTGACTGGTCCTGGCCTCCGAGTGATGCGACCCATGTGGTCTCAGGGACAAGTAGTCTCTGGGGACGGGTCCTGAAAGATCTCCAACTGTCTGTCCAACATCCTTAGCCCGTCCAACATCCACTTCCCCATGTGCTAGCGGGCTAACGGAGTCTCTGTCCCGGTGAACCTCGTCATCCCCCTGCATCCCTCTGCCTCCACCGCATCTCCCTCTCCTTCTCCCTCTACCCCACCCTCTATTTCTCCCTCTCCCGGAAGCTGGCCGCAACTCTGGAAGGTCACCATCCTCCGGCTGATGTAGATTTGGAGTATTTGGATGGTGAATGGGCAAGTCATCTGGCACAACCCTACCCGCCACCAAGTCTTGGTCACCCTGACCGAACAACTCTATGTGGGCCCACTGCAGATACCAAGTCATATATGGAAGGGAAGGGCGTAGGTCTATATGATGGTGTATGTGTAGTCAATGGTCGGCATGAGTATCTCACATCTCATGCCATCCACCATAGAAATGTGGGAACCACTCTCCTCAGTCGAACCGACCATAGTGCCTATGCACCTGGTCAATGTTCAGTGGCCTGGTTGGAATGTGCTGCAAGCCACCGAACTAACACACCACATGGTCGACCTGATGCCACTCAACAATAGCGAAGTAAAGGAGCGGGCATACAACCATTGTCGAGGCTTCAGCCTCAGCTATTGCAGGTGGACCTAGACCATACAGCTGTGGGTCAGCAAACGCCGTCCAATCAACTTGTTCAGAAAACGCAAGACGCATCATATACAACATTCAAATTTAATTAACATAGAATTGTAGTTCTTAAATCTTTATCACATACGTTCAGGATGCCTATCCCGTTTAGAGTACGCCTGTAATGCCTAAGTCTGTGCTCGTCCCTGGCATTATCTGGCCAGTACGCAACCCATCTACAATAAGATACAGCCAAGTACTATGATAATCCACCACATCTATCAAAGTCCTCTAGGAGGGGGAGTCACTTGATGTATTATTGAATATGATTTATTATTTAACTCTTAAAATATTTTTAAACTCAAAGTATCATTAGTTTGACTTAAATATTTTTAGTAAAATAAATTTTTGAATATAAAATCTTAAATAAATATAATAAATCATAAATAACTCATTATGTTAATTTTCAAAAATTCAAAGTCTTATATTTAATATGTTGAAACAAAATTTTTTATTAGTTATAAAATCTTTAAATTTTGTGACAAATAAATAATTTTTTACAAAAATATTGTATTTTGTGACAAATTAATTTTTTGTTACACAATATTTGGAGCTTTTGAGACAAATAGATATTTTGTTATAAAATATTTTAAATTTTTGCAACAATATAATCTTTTCTTACAAAATATTATAACATTTTGCAACAAAACAACAATTTGATATAAAAGCCAACATAATTTGTAACAAAAGAAATTATGTTGTTACAAAATATTAAAATGTTTTGTGACAAATTTTTTGTTGTTACAATATATTCTTATTTTGTAACAATAACTTATTATTGTTACGAAAAAACCATAATTTGTAACAATTTTAAATTTAATACAATTTTTTTGTTACAAATGCACCATTTTCTTGTAGTGTGTGTACTCGAAAGTCAGATACATCCGGGAATAAGATACCCCCGATCACCTGCATGATATACCCTCTCATGTACCTCAACAGGCACTCCTCAGTGGTGTCCTTCTCCAGCTCTCCGTAGACCGTATTCTGGAACCATGTGAGTTTGACAGTCCACTTGGTTTGTGACTATCTGTCCTCTTGGGCAGAAACAACACACAGTAGTTGCTGGCAGAAATTCTTAATGGACCGTCCCTGATGGTGCTGCTCCCACCCACCAATGCAGCCACAAACAGGATCACCATCAATCCCGAGTTCCAGATGGTAGGCCACGTCCTGCAGGGTGATAGTCATCTCCCCGCATGGTAGCTGAAACGTGTGGGACTCAGGTCTCCACCTCTCTTTCAACGCCGATGCCAATGGCCAATCGTACTCGAACTCCACCATATACGCTACATGCTCAAACATGGCTTGCCTAAGATATGAGCTAATCTGCTCAGGTGGACGTCTCATCAAATTCCATCTGGTGTGCAAGATTCGAGGCGCCTACTAAACGAAAAAAAAAATTAAAAATAAAAGGAGGGTCAATACATATAATAACAAATTTGCTATTTTTTACAATATAATAAACAAGGGTGATAAAAGTGTACCACTCGATCAAGTTTGCTAAAAATGTGTCCAACCTGATCCAATATGTAATACATATCCTCGTAGTCCAATAACTGCTACTCCATCTAACCACACTCTAGTAAAATAAAATAACATATACTGAACTCGGCTCCTTTCACATTAACTAAAGTTTTAAAAGACACAGTTAAACTAACTAATTGTCTACCTTACATCTTAATTAGTTTATAAACTTACTAATTAAAATGTAAGTCACATGAGGTCGTCAACTAACTCTATAAACATACTAATCAATAACTAACTGAAAACTAAATTTTAATAATCATGTTTCCTTCTAATCTAATCTAACTAATTATTCCACTAATTACAATCTAATTTACAACTTAAACTAATTATTCTGACTAAACTAATTAACAATTAATAACTTATATTAATTAACATGTTATAAACACTAAACAACAACTATACTTGAAAACAATAACAAACTAACATGTTATATACTCTAATTAACATGTAAACAGTGAACAGTAATTCTAAATAACATGTAAACACTAAATAGTAACGCTAACTAACATGTAAACAGTAAATAGTAACTCTAACTAATACGTAAACAGTAACTATGTAACTCTAACTAACATGTAAACAGTAACTATATAATTCAAACTAACATGTAAACATTAAACACTAACTCTAACTAGCATGTAAACAATAACTCTAACTAACATAATATATACTGACCTGAAACTGACGATGTAATAGATAACGAACTTTACGGATGTCAAAAGATAGAAAATCTCGTACAGAAAAATCTGAATATCACAAGTGAATGAGGAATAAAGTGTATTTGAAGGAGAAATTTGAAAGTAAAACCACAAATGAAAATGACCACACACTTATATAGTATGACGAACTCATTCTGAAGTTCGTAGAGGTGCTGCCAACTTCATATAAAATATTCTTTGGAGAATTAAATATTCTTTTAATTTTATTCCAAAAAAAAATCCTATGAAAAAGAGTATATATGACGATTTAAAAAAAAAAAAAACTGAAAATTCACCAAAACCGAACAAATTGACCTTCATTTTCACCCAGTGCTTGCGTAATCACCTAAGCTCATTCTGCTATTCAATTCAAACTGATAGTCACAACCGGAACGGAACAGAAAGCATCCATGAAAATTGGGTTATTTTTCTCATATTTTAAACGGCAACACTCAGCTTTGCCGTTACTCTTTCTCCTTAAATAACCAATTCCTTCTCACAAACACACTCAAGTCTCAACCTTTGACACAATTAAAGAAAGTGTTGAGTTGATTATCAAATGGGTTCAGATTCCAATGGAAATCAAGAATCTGGGACCCAGATCCCTCCTTCATCATCACTATTGAGGTACAATTCACCGTTGGTTCAGGTCATCCTTATTGGCCTAGTCTGCTTCTGCTGCCCCGGAATGTTCAACGCACTTTCCGGCATGGGTGGCGGCGGCCAAGTCAACTCAACCGCCTCTAACAACTCCCTAACCGCACTTTACACCACCTTCGCCATCTTCGGCATTCTCGGCGGCGGCATCTACAACCTCCTGGGACCACACCTCACACTCTTCGCAGGTTGCTCCACCTACGTCCTCTACGCCGGTTCCTTCCTCTACTACAACCACTACCAGCACCAAGCTTTCGCCATAATCTCCGGCGCCATTCTCGGCGTCGGAGCCGGGCTTCTATGGGCTGCAGAAGGCGCCATCATGACCTCTTACCCTCCGGTGAATCGAAAAGGAACCTACATCTCCATCTTCTGGAGCATCTTCAACATGGGTGGTGTTATAGGTGGCCTAATCCCTTTCATCTTGAACTACCATCGCGGCGGCGATGACGCAGTTTCGGTTAACGACGGAACGTATATAGGTTTCATGGCGTTTATGTCAGTGGGAACAGTTCTTTCGCTGGCGATCTTGCCGGCCAGGAAGGTTGTTCGCGACGACGGAACTCGGTGCACTAACATGTTGTACTCAAACGTTGGAACGGAGGCTATAGAGATTGCTAAATTGTTTTATAACTGGAAGATGCTTCTCATGGTTCCTGCTTCTTGGTGTAGTAATTTCTTTTACACGTATCAGTTCAACCATGTGAACAAGACCATGTTCACTTTGAGGACAAGAGGGTTGAACAATGTGTTCTATTGGGGGGCGCAGATGTTGGGTTCTGTTGGGATTGGTTATGTTATGGATTTCAGTTTTAAGAGCAGAAGGAAGAGGGGTTTGGTGGGGATTCTTGTGGTTTCTGTTCTTGGTACTGGGATTTGGGCTGGTGCGCTTGCTAATCAGATCAAGACTCCACCTAAGATCTTGGATTTCAAGGACTCTGGTGATTCATTTGCAGGGCCCTTTGTCTTGTATTTTAGCTTTGGTTTGCTCGATGCCATGTTTCAGAGTATGGTCTATTGGGTTATTGGTGCCCTTGCTAATGATTCTGAGATTCTTAGCAGGTAATTCAACGCATTCATCTTTTTTTCCTTCTATTAATTCTTTCTTAGCAGGTAATTAACCCTTAACCTTTAATTTTAATCATTTTGTTCTTAACATTTTTTATTTGTGTCAAAATTATTCTTAAATATTAACTCCATCTAAAACGGAATTAACTCCGTCCAAATCGTTATGGATAAAATTAAATAAATCCAAAACCTCAAAGTTACGATATTTTTTAAGAAAATTGATGTTAATTAATTGTGGGATTGGTTACATTAATTCACAGGTATACTGGGTTCTACAAAGGTATTCAAAGTGCAGGAGCAGCAGTTGCTTGGCAAATTGATAACCATAATGTGTCCTCTAAAGCTCAGTTGACTGTGAATTGGATACTAACAACAATAAGTTATCCAATGTTATTGGTTTTGGTGTTGATGGCTGTGAAAGAAGACAAGGATGAAGTAGTAGTAGAAGAGCCTGTGAAACAAGTTGCTCCTTCATCGGCTGATAATAATAATAATGGCTCTGATACCAAATAACAAACAATACACACCTTTCTAATGGCAAAATCAACTAGTCTTTGTCATTTACAATATTAAAAGGCAGAAGAAAGAAAAAGGAATTAATTTGTTTCCACTTTCAAAGTTCACACGATCTCATCCGAAAAGTCCGAAGTTTGTGAACTCAATTGTTTTGATGTGGTAAAAGACAAGGAAAAGGGAACAAAAGTATGGATTGGATATTGGTCCCATTAATTAAGTTTTGAATTTTCTTTTGCTTCTTATGGAGTTTGAAAACGTATATCTATGTATTGGTTAGGCATCAGTGTCAACGTGTGTTGAATAGTGAAGTATATATTTTCCTTGATATATTGGTGTTAGGGGAATTGATCTTTTCACACTTTGGTAAACCATAAATTGTTGTCGTTAGTGGAATTACTAATTTTGTCTGATCCAATGCAACTGTGATGTGATGTAGTCCTAATTTATCTCTAAATGATTCACAATTCCTACTATTTTGCAATACTTCATCAATATGTGAAGAAATTCATCCACACTTTTTTTTAGCCCCAAGTGTAACTCTGACCAAACTTTGTTTACCATATAATTGACAGATAGTTGTTCTAAACCTTGTTAGCACACAAAAAGTCAATTGAATCTAGCAAATATCGGCAGCAGTAAATTAAAAGTGAAAGATTTTTTTTTATTATTGATTGATGACCCAAGAAATGAAACAATATCACTCAAGCAAGGTTACAACTTACGCCACCCAGCACATCTTTTTTAATTTTGTGGAAAATATTTGTGTCATAAGAATGGCTAGGATCGATGATGATACAATAGAGAATTAACATGATTACAGGGTGACAAGAGGTACATCAGTTTGGTCCTTTTTCTCAGCTTCTTCCTCCTTCTTCGCCTCTTCAGCGCCAGGAGCAGCAGCCTCAGCCTTAGCTTCTTCTTTTGCAGGCTCAGAAACGTCTACCAAAGGCTCTTCCTTCTTCTCTACCTCTTCCTTGTTTTCCTGCATTAGTTTAAAACTCAATACTTAAATATTTGATTTTGAGACCTTAAAAAATTCAAAATTTTCAATGGATAATGTTATACGAATACTTATCAGAAATGTTAAAGAAATAATAATTTAAATTTCACTTATTTAACTTAATATTTATAATTATATATATGATTTAAAAACTATATATTTATTACATCTAATATTATGTATTTATTTTAAAAGTAATTAATAAATATAAAATAAAATTATTTTTAATTGATTTTGACTAATTTTTATTATTTTCTAACTACAATGCACGGACGGATACAGACACGACAAAATATAGGACATAGTACACGCAAAAATATAAATTTTAAATTTTTATAAGATACATAGATACGATATATATATATATATAAAATAATTTATAGATAAATTATAATGATATTTTAATATTTTATTAATATTAAAAAATAAATTAATTTTTTAATTTTCTAATAAATAATAATATAATTATATAAATAATGCTATATGGCTAACATATATTATCATTTTTTATCAATATTGGGCCATCGATAGTTTGTACTTATGTTTATAGGAGTTTTGCATACAAAAAACATAAAATTTGTACTTATATTTATCAGAGAATTTACATACATAAATCATTATACTTTATATCAATATTTTTTAGAATTTATATACATGAATTACTAAAAATTATTTGTTAAAGACAATTTAGTATTTGTGTTAATCAAATAATGGTAAAAAATAGCTTATTCTCAAGAATTTCTCTAATAATATATATTATTTTTAAATTTATTTTAAAAATATATGTTAAAAATAAGATTGGACATCTAAATATATATATATATATATGATAATATTTAAGTATATATAAATGTATATAAATTTTTTTTTATTAAAACATAATTGAACGTAAAAAATACATGTATCCAATAAATATCAATGAATATTGTGTTTAAAATGCATGTGACATACAAATATAACAACTCATCGAAATGAGTGTTGTGTCCTGCTTCATAGTTTTCTAAACATTTCAGAATACTTAAAAAAAAGAGTTTCCTGATAAGATTCATTTATATCTAAGTTTTATCTTTTGATTCTATATTTTAAACTTTTGCCTATAATTATTATACTAAAATAGTAGAATGGAGTAGTCCTAAAACTATTTTTTCTGAGTCACTTCTTTATTTGTAAATTGTAATATATTAACACCATTATTTTTTGTCATTGGCACGCACTTTCTAATAACATGTTTCAATTGTATCAATTTGACTTGTGAGAGATAGTTGGTCAAACCATTATTACGTTGGGTTTGAGATTAGAAATGAATAAACATCATCATCATCAAAATGAAAATGAAATCAAATATATAGATATATATAGAAAAATAAACCTGAGGAACATTATCGCCCTCAGCGGCCTTGGGTGTGATTGGTTCAACTGGGGCCTCTCCTTCATAAACATTCTTAGGACTGCTCATGCAACCTCCCATCTTTTTAATACAAAAGTGTTGAAGATAATGTAGGAGGTTGTAAGGTAAATAGAGATAAAGAGAAGAACCAGTTAAAAACGGAAATTACGGTGCTGATTGCTGAGGGTGAGGTAAATGATTGGAGAAAGAAGAATATATATAGACGCAAAATACACACATTAATAGCTAAATGTAGGGCCTGTGTTTTAGGAGAAGTTTTCGGGTTTGCAAGATCATTTGGCCTGGCAAACTTGTCTTTTTCACATTTTTCGGTCTGGCTATGCGATTTTTTCGTGGAATTTGAGTTAGTTATGACTTATGACCCTTCATTTTTCTTTCTTTTTTTTTTCCTTTTTTTTTTGTTTTTATTGTATAGATTTATATATTTTCTTCATTTTCTTTATATCTATATATATATATATATATATATATATATATATATATATATATATATATATATATATATATTGAGGCTTGTGACCATTTGAGACTTTACAAATAGCACTGTATCCTACTATCCTTCATGGGTTAAAATATAAAATTGGCGTGCTTTTCTAAACTTTGTAATACCCTTACATTACAACTTTGTTAATACTTTCTTCATTAACGATAGTATAAATAGAAGTTAATTATGCAAATAATCATCCTTGATAATTACTTTTAGGTTCAATTAAAGATTTCATGAATGATGTGATTTATTGATTTTGAGTTGAGGATAGTCATCAAACCTGATATGGTTGGTCCAATGAAAACTTGGTCACGAATAACCGATAAACTAGAGATTTGGTTTGCAGCCAAGTCCAGGTCAAATGGCAACTTTGTTTATTTCACATAGACCTACACCTGGTTTAAATCTTCTTGGAGGAATATAAAATCATACTAATAGTGTGTATCCCATGTAGTATGTGTAAGTGTGTAGTGCATAAATGTAATGCCTAAGATTGGGACTGTCCAATCTACTTGACCAAAAAAAAGCATAGCTGGAACTCCTCACAACAACATTAGGAAGGCTTAGTAGTTAGTATACTCTATACCCACTGATGTTTTTTTAAATGTGAAATGATAGGGTGTTATTTTTAAATGTAAAACTATTTAATTAGAGAAGCAAAAATTGAACCATTTAATTTGTAAAAGGTACAAAAATCGGATCGTTCGATTTGTGAGAGATACAAAAATCGAACTGTTTGATTTGTGAGAGGTACAGAAATTAGACTGAGAGATTTCTATTAAAAAAATAAAAAATGTTGAGGTATAAAAATCAGACCCTCTGATTTATATACTTTTCACACTTTTAAAAAATACTAAAAATTATAATATTAAAATATATCACTATTTTTACCTCCATAAAAAAAACTCTAGGCTATGCTGTGTGTTGCAAATTTATGTATTAATTATTGCATATATTATATAATATCTTCATTCAACCTTTTTCCATATTTAATTTATTTTAATTTTAATTTTATATTTTTTAAATTAATTATATTTTTAATTAAACACAATTATTAATATAAATATTAGGGTAAAGTATACTTTTTGTCCTTGAAATTTGGCATAAATTTTAAAAATATCTCTAAGTTTTATTTTGTTTTAATTTTGTCCCAAAAATTTTTAATTTGCATCAAATATACCCTTAACGACTAAATTTTCACAAAATTTAAAAGCAATCTAACAATCATGCATGAAAAGTATGCTTAATTTGCTTGTGTTGAGGGTTGTTCTTATGAAATTGTTGTTGAATTGGTCTTAAATTTTTTGAAAAATTAGCCGTCAGGGATATATTTGATGCAAATCGAAAACTTTTAGAACAAAATTGAAACAAAATAAAACTTAGAGATATTTTCAAAGTTTTTGCCAAACTTTAAGAATAAAAAGTATACTTTACCCTTAATATAAATATTAAGTTTTATTAAATATTACGAATTATATATAAAAAAATAGACAAAAATATTTTTATTAATCACATCTTTTTTCTTCCCATGATTTTATAATATCTATTAATATTATTTTTTAATAAATACATGAAATATATAAAACTTAATTAATAAACTACTGAAATATGAAAATAATAGTTAATATTTATTATAAAAAAATAAAATTTTATATAATTATTTAATTATAACTAAATCAACCAATTGAATCAATAATTTAATAGTTAAACCAGTGACCAATGACCTAATAGTTTGTCCAGGTCAATTGCTGATTAAATAATTAACTCGGTTAGATATGATCAAATTCCATAAAAATTCATCAAAAACAGTTAAAACTAGAGAATCAATCCACTCAAGCCTGGTAAAACCAGTCAATTTAAATTAAGTTGTTATTTTCTATACATGATATTTTTGTATTAAATATACTAACGGCTCAACAAGCATTGTCGTGCCTTTTCAGCCGCTTTTCTATTGAATCAAAAAAAATATTTTTATATTTTTATTTTTAAAATTATAAATTTAATATCAATAATTAAAAAATAAATTAAAAAGATAAAATAAATAAATTTAAGTTAAAAAACTAAAAAAAATTATTATTATTATGTGTAACAAAGTCAAAATAAAAATTTATTAACATTATTTATAAATTAGTTATTTATATATTAAATTTATTTATTTTCTCATTTCTATTTAATTTGAAATAAATTTAAAAATTTATATTCCTATTCGAACCATTCTTTTTTTTATACATAATTTTAATAGATAAAAAATTATTTCTTTAATCTTATATTGAACATCTTTAACTATCTTTAATTTTATTATTATTTTAAAATTATTATTTTTTATTTTGAATATATCATCTCATCATATTATACACTATTATTTTCTCTTATTATTTTTTTACATGTATAACTATTATTGTCTCGCGTCACTATTATGTTGCCTTGTTTTATTCTTCTTTTTTGTTTTTTTCTTCTATTAACCCCGATCGCAATCAATTACCACCATATCGTATTACCATTATCGCAACTCTCATTTTTGTTTATCACTTTAAGTCATACATATCCATTGTGTTAACGTTTGAGTTGTTAAAGATTTGTTAAAAGAATTATTTTTTTTGTTTGATTTAGATATCTAGATGTATAACTATTATAAAGATACTTATTTTTCATATTTACTTGTTAAGTCATATTTTATCATTTAAAAAAAATTAAGATATCAAGGATTCAAAAATTTTGTATAGAATAATTAAATAAAAAATAAAAAAATTTATTAGTTGTTTAATTTCTTTAATATATAAAATAATTGAATTTAAATTAATTTAGGTATAATACTAAAATTATTATGTTACTATGTGTAACAATAAAGATAAAAATTTATAAATATTTGTAAGTTTATTTATTTCTCAATTATATTTAATTTGAAGCAAATATAAAAATTTATATTTAAATAACTCTTTCTCTCGTATAATTTTAATAGCTAAAAATTTTTTATTTCTTATAATTTTATATTCAACATTTTAAATTATCTTTATTCTTATTATTCTTTTAGAATTTTTAATTTTTGTTTTTATTATTCTTTTTTCTTATCATCATCTATCTACATATGCTTCACCACCACTCTTATATTAGCTTGTTCTCTCTTTCTTCCTCAGTTTTTATTCTCTTTCTATCTTCTCTTCAATCGCAAACATATATTAATTCATAATTATTACACTCACAAGTGAATACTATTTTAAAAATAAAAGTTCAAAAAAAAAAATCACGTAATTCTTATGTGAATCATCTACACTCTTTTAAATATAACGAATGAGTAAATTTAACCTTTTTTATTATGAGTTTTTTTTTAATTATCTAATACATTCAAAGTCACATATTCATTTATGATAAAAGTTAAAAATTAAAGTTAAATGACATTAGTACTTTTTGATTTAATAAATTTAAAATAAAGTACAAAAATAAGGATAAAAACTAAAAAAATAGATGACTCTAGAAAAGGATAATGTTAAATTTTATGACATTATGTATGAAAACAGTGATTTATTTTATTATATTTATTTTAGTACCAAATAACAAAAAAATTAAATTTTATGTCCGCTTTTTTATTACTTATGTTACTTATCTATAGTTGTTTAAATTATACTCCATAGTCATTAAGTGGTGTTTTCTTCCAACAAAAAAATAGTTATGAAGTCATTTTTATTTTTTTATAGGAGTATATCCATTATATCATGATTTTAATAATAAATGTAAAATTTAAAAAATTAAATAATATATGTTTATTTTGATTATATTCAAAAGTGAATTATATATATTCCTATAGTCAAGACATAGGTTTAACTTATTCTATAATAAATAGCTTTTTAATCATCAAATTTATAAAAAAGATCTCGTCTTTTTATTTATCTTAAAAGTTAAACATTAAAATTAATGTTAATACTTTTTTATTAACATAACTAAAATAAAACATAAAAATAAAACTTGAATAAAAAAATGGATAAAATTTTTTTATTTAACGTAACTAATGAAATAATTTTTTAATAATAAACTTTTCTTTAGGAATAATATTAGAACTTAAATTTAGATACCAATTATTCTTATATTAGATTTTATGTTATATCTAAATAAATTGAGAAGGATGCAAGAGAAGATGAATAAGAAAAGAAAAAAATTTTTCTATTATGCAGTAACAGTAATATGAGATGATAGATAGTAGGAGAGAAAAGAGATAATTATAGAAGTTCCGTGATTGTGAATCAATGAGATAAGAGAGAACTTGAATATATGTGATAAGAGAGAAGATGATGTAGTGAAAATTTTTTAATATGGAATAACTGACATATAGCGGGATAGAAGGAAGGGCAAAATTAGAAAAAAATTTTGGACACCAAACTCGTGTATTGGCATTATATATTGTTATAGATATATTTATTTTGATTATATTCAAAAGTGAATTATATATATTCCTATAGTTAAGAAATAGATTTAACTTATTCTATAATAAATAGCTTTTTAATCATCAAATTTATAAAAAAGATCTGGTCTTTTTATTTATCCTAAAAGTTAAACATTAAAACTAATGTTAATACTTTTTTATTAACAGAACTAAAATAAAACATAAAAATAAAGCTTGAATAAAAAAAATAGATAGAAAATTTTTTATTTAACGTAACTAATGAAAGAATTTTTTAATAATACACTACAAGAAAATATGTCTATTGCCACGCTTTTAAAGCGTGGCGAAAAGTTGAAAAAAGCGTGGCGATAGCTTTTCGCCACGCTTTTTCAGCTATCGCCACGCTTTTTCAAACTTATCGCCACGCTTTTTATAGATTGTCACGTTTAAAAGCGTGGCCATAGGTGGAAGATATGGCCACACTTTTAAAGCGTGGCCATAGGTGGAAGATACGGCCACGTTTTTAAAGCGTGGCAATAGAAGGAGATACAGCCACGCTTTGGAAGCGTGGCAATAGAGGGAGATATGGCCACGCTTTTAAAGCGTGGCAATAGGGATAGATACGGCCACGCTTTTAAAGCGTGGCAATAACAAGAGATACGGCCGTTAAATCACAAAGCTCTATCATTGCTGTCATGTTGAGAAAGAAATTCTACTGAAGTTCACATATCAAATACCCAACACATTCAGAATTGTATCAAAGTTAATATTAATTATTAAGAGCTAAATCCAAAATAAACTGTCTTACACCAGTAATCAAATCATTCCATTTGTAGTATCTTTCTATGATCTACTGTACCATAACCAAAATAATCATTCTAAAGACATCAATTGAAACCTAAAAGGTTGTCAAGAACTATACAATGGCATAGGAAACTTGAACAATACTAAACTAGTAACACAAGGTGTATTCCGAGGCGATCAAGAAGCATGAAATCAATCAGCCTAAGCATGTTCACCACGGATGCGGCGAACAAGTTGAATGTCTTTGGGCATTACGGTGACCTTTTGGCATGGATGGCACACAAGTTGGTGTCCTCAAACAAACCAACCAAGTAGGCTTCAGCAGCTTTGTGGAAAGCAAGGACAGCAAGGTTCTGGAACCTCAAATCAGTCTGCAAACATAATAAATCAATCAATAAATTGGAATCATTACATATTTTACAGCAAAAAATAACCCAACGCACCAGGACTAAGATAAAAAGGGGTTAATTAGATTGGCTTGCCTTCTGCTTCCTTATCACAGCAGGAATAGCTGGTGTTGACAATATACCTTCCCATATTAGAAAGATAAGTTGTCCTAAATTTCTATTAAGAGAGTCATGCTAATAATAATACACACTAGAGGATTGTGAACAATAAGATGATGCACTAGTCCATCAAAGATTTTTTTATCCTTATGATGATGTCATTTACTGCCATCTTGTGTTACAAAGTTCTTCATATTTGTTTTAGAAAGATTCATTGAAAAATTCAAATGATTAAGATACTTACTGTCCAATCAAAATTTTTCGAACACCATTCTCGGCAGCAATTTTAATTATAATCTGAAGTAAATGAGAACAGCAATAGAAACAGAGACAGGGTAAGCAATTTTCTTAACAAAATTAAATTTGATAGCTAAAATAATGCATTCAAAAGCTAAACCTGCGCAGCTTAAAATTAAATTAAACAGTTTTCTATTGCAGATCCCACTGATGACAGGGCTTCCATTGGTATTGCAGGATAGCACACTCTCTGCATATATCAGCAATTCAATTTGACTAAACACACAATATACATTGAACAATTCCAAAACCCTCGCCTATCAAAGAAAGAAAAAGTTAACCAAAACTCGGAACACACACATGGCACAACTGAAACAAAGTTCACACCAAAACCAAACTTCCTGTGCCTGCTTTATCTCTCAATTTATTCTAAATTACATTTACTCACAGCTTTTATATCTTGTTTTACCCTCTTTATTAATGCTCTGTTGATAATAATGCTTTTCTGCTGCTCATGCATCCTGGAAATTCATTTTTCAATGTTACACTACCTTTAAAAACCTATACTTTTCTGTAAGGTAAATGTTTAGGGTCTAGGGTAGGAAGAAGAAGAAGGGAATGAGAGGAAGGGAAAGGGAAAAAGAGTTTGAGTCTCAAGAATCAAGAATAGCAACCAAGAGATGAACATTATTATTCTAAAATCAAGCTTAGCCAATAGATGAACAAAATGCAACAAGCAAGCAAGCATGATAAGTAATACTCACATCACCAGGTGCAGCTGATAATAGCACTAAAAGAGTCACTGCAGCAGCTTGATAATCAGTTAATACCTTGTGTGTTGACTCATTGAAGCTAACCAGATAAAGGAATTAGAAGGAGATACTCACTTTCCATTATTATTTATTGTTGTAAAACTTGGGAGAAGAGTAAAACTTGGAGTCCCTCAGAAACCTTGAAATCATCTCTGCCTTCTCAGCAGAAAGGTTTGTGTTCTCCAGAATTTGATCTTTTGATGCCTTGGCAATTGCTTGGATAGAACCAATAGCTTGACTAAGCTGAATTGAGCGACTAGAATGACAATAACTCGAGCGATGCCTATATGCATATGCTTATCATGGTTTCATTTCACATTTAAGTCAAATATTAGGTGATATAGCTATTGTTAGAGAAAGATACTCCAGAGTTTAAACATCTATATAATCAAGAATCCTGAGCTTTAGCCCTGTTAGGTTTAGGCATGAAAAATCACGAAAACTAAAATGAGAAGTTGCTTCACAATAAAATGATTTACCGCATTTACTGTTGAGGTAAAATAGTGATAGTTTTGAAGAAAACAATTAATAGATCTTCTTAGTATCTTGCTTGAATCTTCCATTGCCAAAAATATTGATATGTATAAGTGTTTTTTTTTTCTCAGCCACAATAATATAGAGTCTCTATAACAGTAGAGATGGTGTTATGTTACAAATGAAGAGGCTCGTGTTTCATTTTCTGTGAAACCTTTTCTCAAACAGGTTGTGCTCTTAAATTTCTGTTGTAGGAATGGATGGTAGGTTAGAGAGTTATTATGAATGGGGTTGGTGTTTTTTGGATGAACAGAACTTAGATACTTAGAAATAATAGGCCAACAACAAGAAACTAACAAGTCATGAGGTGGATAACAAATCAACATTATATGTAATTAAAATCAAAACAGATAAGAACCAAACAAAGAGAACAAATCAACTAGTTGAACTATGGAAGCAACAACAAAAACAGAGTGCTCACTATTTTTTTCCGATTTTAGCCCAAACTGAAACAATGCTCAAGTCATAACCAAAACAGAGTGCACCTTTGTGGCTTTTTCATTCCAGAAAAAAACCATGTACGTCCACAGCATCGCAAACAACGCTAATATTGTGACCAAGAAGGAACATGCGTGTTGAGCATGCGATTGACAGAGAGAACGAATCAGGGGAAAATGAAAATGGAAAGGGAAAGCCCTAAAAGTAAAAACAACAGAAAAAATCGAGAAAATAAAAAAAAGAAGCGTTGGAAGGGAAAATAGATCAGACCTTTGGAATCGGAGGGCTTGGAGGAGAAGAGATCGTCGGCGAGCTTGACCTTGCCGTCGCCCATGTTTGGTGGAGCTCGAAGGTGAACAGAGAGATCCAGAAAGATCGGTAGAAGAACAAGAAAGAGAAGAAGAGTATGAAGACGAAGATGAAGATTAAGAAGATGAAGAAGAAGTGGTTTCGAGTGACGATGGCGAAGGGCGAAGGGCGAAGGGCGAAGGGCGAAGGTTGGGAGGAACTCTTCCAGGCGAGTGGTTTCGAAGGTGAAAGAGTGGTTTTCGAAGATTAGGGTTAGTGTCAATAGGTTGGGGACCGGGTTTGGGGCCGGGTTATAGTCAATGGGTTGGGACCCTCTGGCCACGCTTATAAAATGTCGCTGTTTCACTCTACGGCCACGCTTTCGAAGCGTGGCAGAAAAAAAACTTTTGGCCACGCTTTTAAAGCGTGCCAAAAGAGTACCAGGATATGGCCACGTTTTGTAAGCGTGGCCGTAAGGAAACCCTGTCGCCACGCTTTTAAAACGTCCTCGTTTCTCTTTATGGCCACGCTTTTGAAGCGTGGCAGAAAAAAAACGTGGCCGTTTCTCTAATCAATTGCCACCCTTACAAAAGCGTGGCCATTGATCTTTTTCGCCACGCTTTTGAAGCGTGGCAAAAAAAAAAGTGGCCAAATCTCTAATCTATCGCCACCCTCATAAAAGCGTGGCCATAGGCCTTTTTTCTTGTAGTGATAAACTTTTCTTTAGGAACAATATTAGAACTTAAATTTAGATACCAATTATTCTTATATTAGGTTTTATGTTATATCTAAGTAAAGTGAGAAGGATGCAAGAGATGATGAATAAGAAAAGAAAATTTTTTTCTATTATGCAGTAACAGCAATATAAGATGATAGATAGTAGGAGAGAAAAGAGATAATTATAAAAGTTCTGTGATTATGAATTAATGAGATAAGAGAGAACTTGAATGTATGTGATAAGAGAGAAGATGAGGTAGTGAGAATTTTTTAATATGGAATAACTGACATATAGTAGGATAGAAGGAAGGGCAAAATTAAAAAAAAAATTGGACACCAAACTCATGTATTGGCATTATATATTGTTATAGATTACATAAATAAAATTAAATTATATTTACACATTTAAAAAGAAGAAATAACTCTTTTTATTAATTACAATATATCTTCTATTTCTATGATTATGATTTTTATTTTATTTTTTATAAATAATTGAAGAGTGTAATAAATATAAATTAATTTATGAGTTATTAAAATGTAAAAATATTAATTTAATACATAAAAAAAAACTAAAAAAGACATTTATTATAAAAATGAGAAAACTAAATTAAATATTATATAATTATTTAATTATGATTGAATCAATCAATTCAACATATAATTCATCGGTTGAATTAATAATCTAGTGACTAATAATTTAGTCGGTTCGATTACCAATTTAGTTTTGATAAATATGGTTAAAGATACACGTTTCTGAAGTAAAATCTTTTAATGAAAAAAAAAAAACTAAAGTTGCTAATACGTTACTAAGCTTTTGAAAAATATTGTTAAAATCCTTATTAGCAAATTTCTAATATTGAATTAATATATATTTAAAAAAATTATAGTTATTTAAAAAAAATGATGAATTGGCCTTCTCAAGTTAGGTAAAACGTTAAAATAGTTCTTAACATCCACTAACATAGTACTGAATTCGATAGTCCCAGAACGTTTAGACTATTAAATGGTTTCATAATAAAACATATTTTTAAAATTTTTTAATAATTGTTAAATAGTCCTTATTTAATTTTAATTACAAATTAATCTTTTATATATTATTTAATTATAAAATCTATTTTTTATTTTATAAATTATTATTTTATCATTCATCTATCATGTTTATTAATAATAAAAAACTAAAATAATAACGAATTAGATCTTCTATTAATTTTAATAAATATTTTGCAATCTTAATTGATCGTAATTTTACCATCGATCCGTTACATACATATTGGATTTGGAAAATCGTGTTTGTTAGAAATTCAATCGATTGGATGCACAAACCAATAGATTGAAATTCAAGTTTTCTAAACTTCAATCGATTGGAATTGATACACAATCAATTGAATTTTCCACGGCATGTGGGGTTTCTTTATTCAATCTATTGAAATCATCAAAGCAATTTGAGAAATACGTAGATACACGGGAATAAACCGTATTTAACAAGAATTTTTTTCATTATAAATTAAAAAAATTATTATTTTTTCAATAAAAATAAGACTTATTCATGTGTACTCTTGTATACTCCTATAATGGTTGCCATTGTTTATTGTGAAGATTAATAATTTGAGTTAACCATTTTTTTTAGGATTTGAAGTGGAGTTCGCGCCTTGCTCTGCATAAAAAAATTCGTATTTGGAAAATTAAAGTTGAAAATTTGAGTTTTGGAAAATAATAATTTTTTTATTTTATTTCAAAAAAAATCCATTACTAAAAGATAAAAAAAATATTTTTTCATTACATAATCAATTGCATGAATAAAGAATCGAAACAAATAATTACAAAATTAGAGACTAATCTCGATTCATTGTTTTCTAAACACTACAGTGAAAAAATCGATTGGATCTCTATCGCCAACCGTGATTATTAATTAATGATGAACAAATATTGGATATGAAAAAGATGAATAAATAATAAAAAAAATTTGGATATTAAGTAGATGGATAAACAATGAACAAAAACAATAAAAAAAATTGATAATCAATCAGATTGATAAATTGATAAACGATTCTAATGGTAGAATTGAGTAATTGTTGATAGATTATTCACCAATTTATAATCTTAATATTAAAGAAAAGATAAGATTAGAGTATCTAAATTAAAATAAAAACTTAAAAATTGAAGATAGAATTTTAAAGATAAGATATATGAATAATAAAATAATAATTTATAATCACGAGCAGAAAAATTTAGAAAAGCTTAACATATAACGTATTGCACAATTCAATCGATTGGGTAATACAATCAATCGATTGAATTGTGAAAATCTATATTGCTTTGAAGACTTAAATCGATTGGGTAATATGACCAATCGATTGAATAAGAAAAATCTCATATGCCTTGCAAAATTCAATCGATTGTGTATCAATTCCAATCGATTGAAGTTTGGAAAACCTGAATTTCAATCGATTGATTTGTGCATCCAATCGATTGAATTTCTAACAAACACAATTTTTCCAATTCAATACGTATGTAACGGATCAATGATAAAATTATGATCGATTAAGATTGTAAAATATTTATTACGATTAATAGAAGATATAATTTGTTATTGTTTTAATTTTTTATTATTAATAAACATATAGATAAATAATAAAATAATAATTTATAAAATAAAAAATAAATTTTATAATTAAATAATATATAAATGATTAATTTATAATTAAAATTAAATAAGGACTACTTAACAGTTATTAAAAAATTAAAAAAAACATGTTTTGTTATGGGACCATTTAATAGTCCAAACGTTCTACGACTATCGAATCCTTTGCCAACTAACATGACCCAAGTTAGTCTTTAAGCGATTTTCTGTTAACCACAAGTTGAACCGGGCTAATAAGATATAACAATAGTTAATGTCACTTATCACACCATCGTTTGGTCATCCATGTGTAATAGAATAATTATGTGTTAACAAGTGACATGTAACATATTGATATAAACACATTGCTATATGTTATAATAATATTCGTCTATGTGTTATCTATTATATTACGATTGCATGTAAATCAAAATTGGTTATTGACTTTGGACTAAATGGCTCATTTTAATTTTCAAAATTGAATGTTGAACTAAATTAGTCCCTAGATGAGTTTCTCCCCTCAATTTTTGCTTTATAAATTTAAATTCCTCAATATTTTTTAAATTTCACTAATTTTTTTCTATTTTTTTATGAGTTATTTAAATACAATCATTTTCATAACTGTTTTTAAGTTTTTTATTTTTATCTTATAATTTTTTTTATAAGAATTTAATATCGATAAATTTTATAATATATAAGTGTTCATACCTTAATTCAATATTAGAGTCAGACCCAAAATGAGACTCCAGTCTACAAAATCTAAAAAGTCTAAAAAGATCCATTTCATATAGCTACCTGACTTAGTCATAGTCCATATCCTATGAACTTGGGCCGACCTAACTTGATTGGCAAAAGAATCTCAACTGCACAAATATACATATCTACAATTACGCCCACTTTAAATATGGGATCATAACAGCCCCCTAAACAAAAAGGGAAGTAACCACCCATCATTATAGGTGGATAAGTTACAAAGTGATAATAAGGCTATCACTCCTACTGTATAAACACTTGATCACACACAAGTATTTCTCAACCCTAATTCACAAAAATCTACCAAAAATTCTTGCTAATTTAAGCATCAGAGTCATTTGCATGTATCACCTCTCGTTCACCATCAATGATCTCGGACGACTTTGCCTCCTAGGAAAAAGACATTAGAACTCTTATCAGAAGAAGTTTGGACCTCACGTTCAGGCTCAATCCTCTTCAGTTTCAGATAATCCTTGGAAAATTAACACCGTTGCTGGGGATTTGAAGATTAACACCCAATCATGGTAGAGGACTACCTAAAAGATGGACATACAGCATCTGATTCAAAAACCCATGAGGAGAAATAACCTAGCGTTGATCGAGAAATTGTCATGTCCCAACACTAAAAAAGAGGAAGGGGTACTATTGCGGATAGAGATAGAAGTAATCCAAAAGGATGAAGGACATGTTTCCAAGTCCATATTCCTAGAAGATCAAGAGATAGAGACACAACATAACTCATAGGCTTGGTACACAAGTGCTAAGGTCAGCTAGAAAAGCTCGAGATCAAGTTAGAACGACAACACAAATCTAAGCACTCCCTACAGAGAGAAGTACAAAGATGTAGGAAACTTGAAGAAAAGTTGAAGCGGTTGGAGTCCGATCTTAAGGACAGAAGGCCTCGGACTAATCGGGAGACTACCCCTTTGGGAAGTGAGGACCCATTCTCGGAAAATCATGCGAGCTAAAGTTCTTAGAAACTTTAAGATCCCGGACATAGATCTCTATGATGGAACAACAGATCCTCAACATCACTGGAGCAATTCCAAAAGTTGTATGTAATTGCCAGATGCGTCCGACATAACAAGGTGCAAAGCATTCCTGACTAAATTGACCAAGGCAGTAATGAAGTGGTTTGATATTACTTACCTCCTAAATCGGTCACTTATTTTGACGACTTGGCCAAAAGCTTCCTCACAAGATTTTCAATTCAGAAAGACAAGGCCAAGCATACTCCAAGCCTTTAATTTTGGGTGTTAAACAAAAGGTCCAAAAATCTCTTAGGGCCTACGTGGAGAGATTTAACAAAGCATGTTTGAAAATTCAAAATTTACTTACTAAAGTAGTTATTGTGGAACTTGTTAATGGTCTTAGGGAATTCCCTTCTCAAGTCAATATAAAAAAGGTATCCGACCTCTTTGTAAGAAGTCCTGAAATAAGCTGAGAAGTATATTAATATAGAGAAAACTACTCAATTGAGAAAACCTATAGCTAGACCACGGAATCAATATATGCCCCGAGACAAGGAGATGTAGCAAAAGAAGAGAGAAAAAGGCAGTTCGAAAAGACCTCAGAGGTGTTCCTTCTACACTCCACTAAGAGTCTCTTTGGTCAAATGTCCAAAGAAAAATATGCTACACTGAAAAGACACCACCTCTAAAGCCAATTCGAAGTAAGAAAGATGGAAATCGGTCGGAGTATTACGAATACCATAAAATATATGGCCACTCTACTCCACCGATTGCTACGATTTGAAAAATGTGATACAAAAAAACTAGCCAAAGAGGGCTGATTAGATAAATACCTTGTCAAAAAGTTGGTGACACTAACAAAAGAAAAAGAGATGACAAAGGAGATAGAAAAAGACAAGAGTGACCAACAAGAACACCTCAGGGACACATTCAAGTGATCGTAGGTGGGTTCGCAAGAGGGGGAGATAATCAAGTCCTCTTGCAAAAGACATATAAAGGAGGTCTATCAAGTCAAGATAAATAAAGAGATGCTTGATCTGCCTACGATAACCTTCACTAAGGAGGATGCAAAAGGTGTCATTCCTAGTCATGATGATCCAGCGGTAATAATGATGATTTTGGCCAACGTCAATCTTTATAGAACACTAGTAGATCATGGAAGTTCAGCAAACATCCTATTTAAGCTGGCCTTTGATAAGCTTAGTTTAGAGGAAAAAGATTTGAAGGTGTATCTAGACACTTTTTATGGGTTGGGAGACTCACCCATCCGACTTTTAGGGTACATTACCCTTTATACTACCTTTGGCAAGGGTTTAAAACCACGAACTATAAGCATCGACTACATTGTGGTAGATATGGCATCAGCTTACCATTCCTTGATAGGTCGGATAACCCTAAATCGACTTGCTGCAGTGGTGTCAACTCTCCATTTTTGTATAAAATTTTTCACTCAGGAGGGGATAACTACTATAAGGGGAGATAAAAAATTAGCTAGAAAATGCTACAATGAAAGCCTGAACTTGTGAGGGTGCCCAAAAGGCAAAGAATTTAATTCAATAGAGCTCGAAAGAATGAAAGAAGTTTGAAGACTGGAGAAGAACCCCTAGCCCCAAACCTCCTTGAAAGCTACAACCACCATCTTTCCTTCTTCTTTGACTCAAAGGTGAACCCAACCCTAACTCTTTTTCCACAGCAGCACCCAGCCACCATCCACTCTTCATCACCAAACACTTTTCCTCGGTGGGAGGGTGCTGTCGTCGCTCAACGCTCCTCTTCTCCTAGCCCTATTCTCACCGTCTGCTCGTGATTGCTCGATCCTCGTCTCTGGCAACATTCCTCCCTCGCTGTCAGCTTGGTTCCTCCCTCGCTAGATCTGCTCGGAGCTATTGTTGGCATTGCTGTTTCTGCCCTCGTCATCAAGCCTGCCTCTATCCTCGTCTGTGTCGGCCGCTTTGAACTCGTGTCTCTGTTATCGTGCCATCGCCGCCAGAAGTGATCTCTATAGATCGGCCCTTTTCTTGCTGTCGCGCTCGAAGCTCTTCTCCTCACCATCGCGTCTCTCTCTTCAAGCTCTCTGTCTCTCTCCCACGGTTGCTTACTCATAGTAGCAACCCCTTGCTTTCACCTTCATCCTCCGACAGTTGTTCAAGTTCACTACTCTTCTGACTTTGAGTTAATTTTTCTGAAATAAGTTTGTTGATTATTGATGGTATTTTGTTAATTTTTTGTTGATTTCTAATTTTATTGTCTAATTATAATGGATTTTAACTTCTGAGTTTGTCTTATGAACTTCTGGATGTAATTGTTAATTGTGTTTTGATGTTTCATGTGTTGTTGGTTTGTTGATGTGATTAGAAATTATATAAATCTTTGTTAATAATTCATATTTAGTTGTTGACTTTATTTAATTTGGGCAAGTTTGTGTTTGTGATGGTTGCTGATTATAAATTTTTATTTTTGAAAATAAAATTTTTAATAATTTTATTTTATATTTAATTAAACCGGTGAAATTCTAATTGAACTTTGGTTGAACTATTGAATTATTGAACCAGTTATTTTATTGCTTCATTGACCGGTTCGATTTTCGAAACCTTGGTCATTACCATTACTTAGGCTTAGTTTGATAAAACTTTTATTTTTTAAAAGTAGCTTATAAAAGTTAGCTTTTAAAAAATGTAACATTTATGTTTGGTAAATCAAATTAAAAATAATTTTTGATAAACACAAGTAGTAACAATTACGTTTGGTGAAATAACTTTTAAAATTTAAAAATACTATAAAAGACAAAAATTTAAATATTAATTTTAAAAATTAGTTAATATATAAAATTATATTAGACTTTTAAATTTTAAAAAGTACAAACTAATTTTAAAAAACTCCACCTTAATTATTTTTAAAAATATCCCAATATTTTAAAAACACAAAAACATAGTCATTTTAATTTAACAAACATAAAATAAAAATTTTATACTTTAAAAAAATACAAATACTTTTTCAAAAAAACTTTACTAAAAAAACCGAGCATTAATGCAATCGAAAACTGAAATTTATGATGCACGGGTCCTCTGAGCTGCAGGTCCCAATGCTGAACTCTCCTGGTACAAGCTGCAACGGTCGGAAAGCTCCTCACGCATGAACGGCACATCAATTCGCACCAAAGCGGGACACGTTTCATCAACAGCTGCGGAGGAATCTTTTCCTCAACACCACAACACCACAGAATTTTCCACGCATAAACATTTTTTTTTTTTTTGGTGACTGCATAAACATTTATTTTGGCTTGCCATTTCTCAATCAAGATAATTTAATTTAATTTATGTATGGTTCGAACCGGTCAAACCGGGAACCGATGACTTAGCGGCTCGGTTGATATGCAGAACCGTCCCGGTTTTTGCAAATTGCTTAATACGACGTCGTTTTGCCACAAAACCCCCCTAAATTTTCCCTCAGCTCACACTACTCTTCTCATCTTCAATCTTCGAACGCAGAAAAGAGGCAGCCCTAAGCCTCCATCTCCTCGCCCTTCTTCAAGCTGTCCAGCCACCGTCGCCGTCACGTCTGCTCCGCCGCCATCCGCACTGCTCCAGCGTCGTACCACCACGTCTGTTCAGCCTCTGTTCCATCGCGCTTTCGTCGATGTTCATCCTCTGTTCCGCCTCGCCCCAGCCCTCGTCTTCCGGTTCGTGTTCCTCATCTGTGCTCGTTCTCCCTCGCGTGTGTGAGTTCCAGCCCTCGTTTGTGCTCTCTCTCCCTCATCTGTTCGAGTTTGTACACCATCTCCCTCAGCTGTGAAAGGTAATTTCTATTCATTGTTCTTGCTGGTACTGGTTTCTTCTTTATTACATTGTTTTTCTTGCTGCTATTTAAAGTTTAATTTAACATTGTTGTTTTTGTTTCGTGTCTTACATTTTAAACCCTAGTTTATTACGTTGTTATTTTGCTTCTATTTCTTACCTAGTACTGCTAGTTTTTCTTGCTGCTGTTTTTGATACTGTCATTGTTGTTACTGATGCTGTGGAATCTCTTGTTGCTGATGCTGTCTTATTAATTCTTTTTACCTGCAAAATTTGAATATGTTTTTTATTTCAACACTGAAAATGATGAAAGTTCAACTGAAAATTTCCTGAAAGTTAATTCGTTATTTTCTACTCTCCCCGTTTATATAACTAAGAGTCTAAGACTGGTAACTTGGTGAGTTTCAACTTTCTCCTCAAATTTTGATTATTTAGCTTTGAGCCTTTCCACCTCTGAAATTGTTTCTATCTAAAGTTTAACGTGGGAGTAGTTAGGGTTTTGTAGCTCATTTATAAGATATTATTGGTAGTAGTGAAAGTTCTGTTTAGCTTAAAATAAGATTCTGCCATTGTGGACACTCATGCACATGGTGTTGATCAGATGCCTAAAAGAAATTAGAAAAACCTCATTGAATGTAATGAATTATTTGACTTTAGTATTTGTACTTTTTTTTTAATTTCTAGGTTCTGATGGATAAATAGGTATCATAAGTATGTAGAAGAAAATAGTAGTAATGGAAAAAATTGGTTACTAGGGATGAATGTTTACCAATTGATTTGTATTTGTTTTAGTTGTGGCAATGTTATGTTTCTGATAAATGCATGAATTAAGTTAAATACTTGCATACTTGTGTCTATGTTTGGAAATGAGGGTAAAGATGATCTCAACGAAGCAAATCTGCAGTAAGTTTTTGTGAATTTTGAGGATTGATGACAAACTTTAATGTTGTCGTTTCATGTTTGGTTGTTTTTTTTGTTATTTGACTTTTGAGTTTGTATTTGGATAAGATTATAACAATGTGGTTAATGTAGTACTTTTAATTTGAATGATATTTTAAAGTTTATATTAGGCTATAATTATGTTTTAGTGTGTTTATTTATGTTTTAATTATTATTTTATTATAAAACGGTTATTCTAGTTGCATCGCAGTTGAATTGGTTAAACCAATGAATCGATAAACCAGTAACTAGAGCGGTTTGATAACCGATCCGGTTTTCACAACCTTGCAACATACCAACCTTTTGCTATAATTTTTCCTGGCGAGTTAGGTTCGCTTAATTGGACCGGGTGACATTGAGGCCTGTTTGGTTGTAACCCAAAAAGAAATCCCTCAGAAGCTAACACTGCTACTCTTCTTCCTCCTTCTCCTTGCAGCCTAGCATTGGATTTTGCAACAACAGCAAGGAGCAACCATGGTTGTGGGAGAGGAACCGGTGCCGCAACCAGCATCCAAAGTTCGTCACCTTAAGAAGAGAGCTCTGAAGAACAAATCTTTGTCCGTTTCTTTCAACGAGAAAGATCTCAAGTACCCCCTTCCCTTCCTACCCTCTCAATGCATGCTTCCTTCAACTTTTTCTCTTATGCCCAAAAAGATTTAGCTGACTCCCCATTGTTGTGTTTTCCTGGAATTTTTGTGTGGTCTTCAAAAAGTTTGCAACTTTTTGTGATTGTGATTTAAAGTACAAGTGCATAAAGATACTAATGATGTTGAGGATTTTGGTGAAGGGACTATGTGACTGGGTTTCACAAGCGCAAGAAGAAGAGGAGAAAGGAGGCACAGAAGCAGCAAGAGGAGGTTCTAAGGAGGAAACGCAGCGAGGAGCGCAAAAAGGTCACACATATGATATACTCCCTTCTTATTTCATGCAATTTTATGTTACATTCTGATGCAAGTTTGTACATTATTTTTTTTTAAGAATTCTTTTGGCATTTCATGAGATAGGTATATCTGTATTATTAGAGATAGAGAGAGAGAGAGAGAGAGAGAGAGAGTTACGGGAATGGAAATCCTGAATGTAGAGAAACCAAAAAATAAGCAGAGGAAATAAGAAAGGAATAGAAGGGCTGAAACTTATACTGTTTGGAATATAATAAGCTCCAAAGTCGTCATTGTCTAACATGAAGTACTTGGCCACATAAAACTGTATACCTGAAGTTCATTTCCTAATGTAATTGATAATCTTTATTTATTTATTTTTTTTTTAAATGAGTATTTTGTTTCTTGAGCATTATTTTTAAAATATTCAATTTCTTAATGTGTATAAAAAGTAGCTATGGGCTCTTTGACCAAGTGTGGATATGTGCTCTAGGGTTGGAATAATTTGGAAATGACATTATTTGTATGGAAGATTAGGGAAGAAATTATTTGCTTTGGATTTTGTTTGTTTCGTTGCTATAAGAGGGTTTGGGTGAGCACTTCATCATTCCCCTTTTGTGACATTTGAGACTACAGGCATAAAATTGCATTTCTATTGTTGTTTTGCATATTTGTTTAGACACTATTAGGTTATGTTTTCTTATCTATTTTATTGGAATAATTATGCAGAGGAAGTTGGAAAGGGAATTTGTTCTTTATGGCTGCGCTCCAACAAATGCTGATGCAGAACCCGATGAAACCGATGAGCACCAAGAAGATATCGACCAAGTTGAACCTATTGCTGGTATGTTTCAGATTTGCAATTGAATTAAGCAGACAACACTTCCATAAAATTTTACTTAGTTGCACTAAGTGAATCGTTAGTGTCATTTATTTTTGGCATATTGAGTTAGGATTGTGTCAAATCATATTTGGTGGCATAGTTATAAAAATCGAACCGGACTGGACGGTTCAACCGGAGAACCGGACCCTTATCTGGTTTGGTTTGATATCCTGACTGTTTAAGATAGAAAACCGGTCAAACTTGTTTGAACCAGTCAAAACTGGTGCGAACCGCAGCTAAACCGGTCAAACTTGCTCTGGACCGGTCAACCGCAGCTATTTTGCAAAAATGCTGCAGCAAGGTGTCGAACCTTGGACCTCAGCAATGCATGGACATTAGGGGTGGTAAACAGGCCAAAACCCGCCGGGCCGGCCGAGTAAGTCGCCAAAAAAGGCGAGCCTGGCATTTTTGGGTTAGGGCCTTTTTTTATAAATTTCTATAATGTTATTGATCTGCAAAAGGATGAAGATGATACTTGAAGATGTTCTAAGTTATATATTTTGGATTATGTTTTATTTTGATTGATTATATACTTGAAGATGTTTAATTATATATTTTGGACAATGTTTGTGTTGTTTTGGACAATGTTAGTTTTATTATTTTGTTTCAAAAAACTTGGTTTATGATTATGTTTATCACATATTTATAATTATAAAGATTTTAATGTTTGTGAATTTAGAAATTAGAATTTTTTATGTCTTTAGAAATTATAAATTTATTGAAATGATTGTGAAATTATATATATTGTTTAATATTTAATAGTTTATAAAAAAAAAATTTGGCGGGCTTGACCCGCTAACCCATCATTCCACCGTTAGGCGGGGTGGGAGAGGAATTTAGGACTGCCTCACTAGGCAGTGTGGGGTGGCCAGCCTACCAGATGGTGGGCTTTTGGCAGCACGAGGCAGAATGGGGTGGGCTTCCCCATTTGCCACCCCTAAAATGGACATGACTCCACCACTAGGTCAACTGTCTTCTTATTATGTACTTTGTTTATAATTTTATATATTCAGAATTCAGTACCTAGTGCAACTTAAGGAATTTTTTTTTGTTATATATATTTGTTCATATAATATATATTATATAAAAACTCATATTATAATTTATATATAATTTAATTAAGTCAAATTTAAATTATATCAAATATTAATTTTATTTTTCAATAATAATATTATATTTTTTATTTTTATTATTAATATTTTTGTTTTATTATAACTTTACATATTTATTTTATTAGAATTTATACAATTATTAACATAAATATTAAACATTTTAAATATTTACATATTAAAATGTTAGTAAATATATGTATTTTAAATTTTAATTTTATATTTTTTATTATTTTATATTTTTTATTTACGTGAGACCGGTTTTATCGGTTCAACTAATAATTTATCGGTTAAACCAATAAACTAGTGAACTAATAATTTGACCGGTTCGATTATCGGTTCGGTTTTGACAACTATATTTTGGGGGGGGGGGGGTGATAATGCATGAGAATGTTTTTAATTTCAGCTCCTTTTCAGACTCTTCCATTCATTCACTCACTTACAGGCCATCCCTAATAAGTCATAATGTCATGTGCAACTCCCTTCACTCTGTCTTATATCCAGGATAGCTTCTACATCTAGTTTGGTCGACATTGCTTTGTTCAATTTTCATAATTTAACTTGTTGATATAATATTAGTGATAAAGTTAGATGTCAGTTGTTTACGATCTTTATGGTAGCGTTTGTTTTGAGGTACTAAGACAGAGACAGAGACCGAGAGACTGAGACTCAGTATTATGTTTGTTAGTTCAGAGACTGGTATTAAAATTTCTGTTTCTATCTCCAAAATTTCAGTATTTCAGTACCTCCAAAAAGTAGAGACATAGGGGACTAAAATTTTTAAAGATGGAGACTGAAACTTTAATAACATTTTATACCTAAAATACCTTTATTTCAATTAATTAATTTCAATTTTATCCTTTGTGCAAATTAAATTAGAGTTTCATTCTTGTTTCAATTTCTGTCTCCCATTTTGTACCAAACAGAATACTGAGATTTATTTCAATCTCCGTCTCTTAGTCTCTGTCTCTCAATCTCAGTCTTTCTGTCTCTGTCTCTCTACTAAACGTTACTTATATGTATTTGTAAAACAATCTCTCTCTTGGATCCAGTTCTTTTATTAGGTCTGAAGTAGACTAAGGTAAAACAAAATCTATCTATGATTTGCAATTTCTCTCCTTAATCGAAATTATCTTCTGTTTGAAGAAATGAAGACATACGAAAGTGGTGATTTGACAGTCACAGTTGTAACAAGTGAGATCAACCCAAAAGAAGAAAGTTACCTTAGTGAGAGGAAGGAGGCAGCGGGGTCCCATCCTATTTTTTCTGAAGGAAAACACAAGCTACCCATAAATAATAAGAAAGCATTTAAGAAAGTTGCAAAGCACAGGCCACGTTCAAAGCCAAAAAGCAAGAGGAATAAAAACAAAGGAAAGAAACAAGGCAAGAAGTAAAGTCTGCTGAGGATTATTGCAGTTAGTAGCTTAGCCACTTAGAAGTGGGATATTTTTCGAGTGATCCATGGCTTTGATGTACTTTTCAGGAGAAAAATATCAATGAGAATATCTAATTTTTACTTTTTTATGTTACTCACAATGAAAATTTCTCCAATATGTTGTGCTTATCACTGTGAAACTTAGCAATTTGAAATTATGTATTTTGTTGATTTATATAGTTTGCATTTTACAACCTTGCATTCCTAAAACAATTCTTATCGAAAGTGGTGTAAATCTCTCAATTCAATTGATTGACTTTTTATTTTGGGCTGGCATTGTAGGCTGACTTGGACAATCATTTCTTTGCCCTTTCTTTCTTGGTCCAAAATTGTTCATCACACAAACGCGCTAAGCCCAACAAGCTGCACTTATGGTTAGGCAAGCAATTTCACCACTACAACAAAAATCTTGCTTCTGCTCTAATTCTAACCTATTCAGGTCCGCTCATAATTCTTAAATGGGCTAGATTATCATTCTAGTGACTATAATTTGGCGTTTAATTTTTTTCAAATTTAACCAATTTGGATTGGTTGAGTGGTTAATTTACTCATCCGCTTAAACCAAGTGTTAGGGTTCAAATCTTACTTTTTGTATGTAGTAACCCATTAGCTAGCGACAAGCCCAGCAACCAAATTTTTTTTTTTTGCCTAATTTACTTTTATAGCAAATTTTTAAATATTTAAAAATTATTTTTTTATATTTTTAAAATTAAATATTAATTTTTAATTTTTTTTTAAAAAATTAAACAACACTTTTAGATACCATAACAATCATCAAATTATTAACTTATTTCTTTGAATCAACCCCAACATCAGCCTCATATATTTAGCCATGCATTATAATACTCGAAACTGTGGATATACAGTTCATTCCATATGAAAAATGCATATTTTTACGAATATAATGTACTCAATTAGTAGTTAGTACCTAATAAATTTTATGATCACGATATATATTTCCTTGATGCAAACGCTGGATTGTGAATATGGATTAACACAAAAATTAAAGCTCAACTAAATATTCATGTACTTTGGTGACGTCCATCTTTAAAATATAAAAGCATGCTACCTATATACCTTGATTCGAGATTGTGGAAATGTAGGACACTTATCACTTCAGAATAAGATAAATTATTGCTCCTTAAACTTACAAGATTTTTTAAATTCTTTTAAAGAAGAATCACATCTATGAGAAAAACTTGCCATAATCGCTTGATAGTTTTAAGTTTTAACTGTACTGTTTTAGTGTCTTCTACATTTAGACCCTGTAAAAATAAAATAACTAAAATAAAAAGATGAGTATAATAATTTCAATTTTTAATGAAAAAAATGCTAACAAAATTGATATTTGAAATTCTCAAAAATTATCTCATGGACAAAAAAAAAGAAATGTTAAGGATCAATTTTTTTTTATTAATATTAGCTAATATTTTAGTCAACATTTTATTTTATATTATTAAAATTTAGAATTTAGTCTTTTATTTAGTATTCAGAGTTGACTAAGTCTCGGTAAAATATAATTAATTTAGTTAGTCGTGTAGCATTCCTCCGAAATAAATTCATATCACAATATAAGATTTACATACTCTAGGATGAGTTTAAAAACAAGATTTTGGCAAAAATTTTTATAAACTTGTTTACAAGAATAAAATATGTCTATGTTCAACATTTTATATTTTCACAATAAATAGACTTATTTGGCAATCTTTTACGTAAATGACAAATATTTAAAAAGTTTACAAAGAGTTTAGACAATCGAATTTTGTTTGAATTTTTATTACACACTTTTTAAATAATTATTTAAATATTTTTATAAAGATTAAAGTAACAAGTATGTTAGAAAGGTAAGAAAGAGCAGTAGAAAAAAAGATTTGTATGTATTCAAATTGTGTGGAATGATACAATATAGAAGGGTATTTATAGGTGCTAAGAGAATCGAAATAATAAAGACATAATATCCTATAATAAATATTCAGAAATGCTAAATAATGTTAATTGATCTAATTGATCCTAATTATGCTCTAACATCCCCCCTCAAACTCAAGTGACAACTTGAGTTTAAAACTTATTTAAAACCGATAGAATGGATGTAGACGGAACTGTCAGAAGAAAGCGCAGACGGAACTGTCAGAAAGAAACGCAGATGGAACTGCCAGAAGGGAACGCAGATGAAACTGCTGGACGGGAACGCATATGGAACTACCGCAAGAGTGGCCAATTACTGAAAAACTGCTAAAAAGATGGCAAATTGACGGAAAACTACTCAAAAATGACAAAGTGTGAAGAGATGACAAGCTATTGGAAGGTGATGGAAAACATACGATTGCTCCATGAGAATAAGTAAGTAGTGAATGAGCTAATCGTTGAGGTGAGAAAGCATCAAAGCATTGACAAAAGAGAAGAAAAAAAATGGCACGGAAGAAAAATATGAAAAGTACGGTGATTTCACTAGAAGAAAATCAACCTATCCTCCTTAAGGAGGATACCATTGTTCTGATACCATGTTAGAAAAGGATAAGAGAGAGTAGTAGAAAAAAAATTGTGCGTGTATTCAAGTCATATGGAATGATACAATATAGAAAGATATTTATAGGTACTAAGAGAATTGAAATAATAAAGACGTAATATCCTATAATAAATATTCAAACATGCTAAATAATGCTAATTGATCTAATTGATTCTAATTATACTCTAACAAAGTAAATGCACGAGGATTTTAGCCTCAAACTAATTAGTCTTAAAAAAAAATACTAATTAGATCCTCAACGATAATAAACGGTAGACACGTTATGTCTTTTCGTTTGTAAATATTGCAAAATGAAACAGAATTTTTTTTGTTTTATTATCTACAATGACGTATCTCGTTATTGTCCATGAGCATGACAATGATATCATTTTGAACAGTGTGAAGCATTTGTTATTTTCTAAGTTTTCATGTAATTCTCGTCAATTGTTCTCTATTTACCACAAATCCTAATAAAACAGGTGAAGTTTTTCTTCAAAAATTATTATTTCCATGATAAGTCATTATACTTAATAAGCAACACGGTTAAATTTTACACGATGAATTGATAAAAGGACATAACGTGTTGGCTGTTGGTTATCATGGATGATTTTTTTTTTCTTCAAGTGCTAATTAGGCTTGTTTGGTGTAGCATTAGGAAGAATAAAATCACGTTTAAGTGCATTGAACATTTTCTGTTTATGTTTGGATACTTTTTCTGTTCTGAACGCAGAAGTAATTTTACGTCCTGACGTTCACGTGAAGCTATAAGTGTGTGTTTGGATTCAAGTTTGCAAACGGGAGTTTTGATTTTTCAAATTTGATTTTGATGAAATGTAAGTTTGTGTAACATAATTTACTTATGTTTAGTAATTTTTATATCAAAATGAATTATAGTAAAATAAATGTTATTTGGATTACACTACTCAAAGTCACTTTTACATGAAAAATAACTAAAATAGACATGAATTCAAATAATATTTTTATATTATCTTATCATTTTATTTTAGATATTTAAATAAATCTTGTTAATCAATTTTATAGTAAAAATTAATATTTACTTATTAAATAAAAAATAACATAAAAATTGATACTTTATATCAAAAATTAAAATAATATATGAATAAACGTATAGTTTAACATGTTAGTGTAAATAAATATTAAATTAAAGGATAAAATACCAATAAAGTACATAAAAGATAATATAATATGTTATACAAATTAAATACATAAGAACGCCATTATTTTTACTATATGTAATTAATAATTTAATCCCTAATCAAGTCTCAAACACGGTCCATTTTTATAGAAGAGCTAATAGTTAAAGTTTGATAAGAACTTTCACCGACATGACTATCATCTTCATAAAAAATATTTGCATATTTATATTGATTGAATTCAGTATTGTTTTAGAATGTCTTCTAATAAAATTATACGTAGCCTTGATTGCACACAATATCTGAACTTGAGTTTCAATTTTGAACTTGACATATGTCGCAAGATAGCAAATCTATTTTTTCACACTCCAAAAGTTCTCTCTATTTTTCATCTTAAGCTTAAGTGATGATAATTGAACACTTCGTTATGATTTGTAAATCCAGAGAAATGCTTAAAATCTATAAGATGATAGCGCTCACATTTATATGGATCAATATATTCTTTTGGTGTTGGATAATCTGTATCTACCAAATAATATTTACCTAATAAACAATAAAATTAATTATATATCATGTGATAACCAAGTAAATATAGCTCACTTGTAAGAATATGATAAAAACTAACTTGGAGAAGGATGTAAAAAATTCATATTTGGAGTTGTAATAGTATTGTTGACTATACGTGCATCATGTGCAGTGCCTTCTCATCTAGGTAATGCAAAACTAAAACACATGTTCCAACCACATACGACCATTATATTTTGTGTTGGATATCCTTTTCTTCCAATAAATTTGGATTGTTTACTTAGCTAACTACACATGGAATATGAGAATCATCAATTACTCATATAGCATTTTTTAAAATTGGCCAATATCATTGGTCATTTCTTATTTTTTTCTATGAACATTCAAAAACCTTGGATCAGATGGCTTAATATATTTAATAGACAACCTCAAGCAAGTAACCAAAGCAAGTAACCAATACCTCATGAAAATTTTTACTTAGTGTCTCTCCAAAGTGTTAAAATCTTTCTTGTATCATTTTATTACCTATTCCATGACCAACTGTGTTTAAGAACATTGCAACCATCACTTGAACTTCCATATGCTTTGTGCATTTTAGGCCATGTTTAACTAATTCATCAAAAAATTGAACAAAAACATATTTTTTCATCCGAAATATTTCATAACAACGAATGCTATGGGCACATAGAATTTCTTATGCCCATGAATGACCTGTTTGTTCACTAGTCCTACATGGTTATTTCTATAAATAATTGACTGCATATTGACCAATCAATGCACTAATATTTTCAATTTCATCTGTATCTTCTTCTATAGTAGAAAGTAATTTTCATTCCTCATTTTGTTCTTTTTCAGTATTTTCAAACAAATGCTCCTTATTCATTTTAAATTAATTAACTCTTATTAAGTCTTACATGAAAACATAAATAAATTCTTATAAACATAACAATATTAAAGTAAGCAATAAATAGTATACAATAAGAATAATAATTAAGTACGATAAGCAACATATTAGAAGACAATAATAGATAAACAACACACATTTTTTTCTATTATTTTATTGTTGCATGACAAAAATTTATGGCCAAATTAAAATGGAGTACAATAATAACTTAATTAGTTTTGCATGAATAGTAGTGAATTATAAGCTACATGTTTGAACCAATCCAATAATCTTTTCTCATACCTTTTAAGGACATAAATATTTTCAACAGGCTTAAACATCATTAGTTGACAACATGTATGAAAATTGAAATGACTAATAATAGCTTCTATCTTTTGAATCTCAACCATTACTTTCCCAATAGATGCATAAGGTACTACAAATATGGACATAATAGTTGAGCGTGATTCAAATACCAAAACAATTTACTTATTGCATTTGTAAATTACTTTGAGGCAGGAGCTTTAGAATTTTTGTTGTTGTTTCACAAATCACGTCTATTTTTCTTTTTTCACTACACTTTTGACTATTATTTTTTTGAGAAGAACTATGATTTATATGTTGAAATTTAGTATTAACTCCCACACTAGCACCTATACCTTTTTCACTATCTCTAAAACCTTCCTCTATATCAAGATGACTTTCCACAAAGTATGGCCTATATCTATCACCATCTTCTTTTATGCTATCGGGTAACATCTCAGATGAGAGAGCCCAAGTAAATTTGTCATTGGTCATAACATCTTTGAATAATATAGTTAACTCATCCTTAAAAAGAAGTCTTTTATTTCTGAATTTTTCATATAAAGGATTTTTCTGCATGTATACAACTAATCAACACAATACTCATTTCAAAAACATAAAACATAACTCATTACAAAAAAATAAAACAAAACAACACTCATTACACTTAAAATTTTTGTTTTAACAACAAGGTACTACATACTAATTGTTTGCTTTTCCACCATTTATTTGGTACATCAACAGTGTGTTTAGTATAATTCTATCCTAAATTCATTTCTTTGTAAAAAAACTTGTACCATTGTGACCATTTCTTCTTAAAATTGTTCCATTTATTTTTTAATCGACTATTATCATATTGTCTTCTAGTTTTTACATTAAATTAAGTTAAAGTATCTTTTCAACCTTCCTTTGTAAGGGTGATTTTATTGCTTTGCTGTTTAGCAACTTAATCCAAGCATGATTGGATAAATTTTTAGTGGTGTCTATCACAACTAGAAAATGGATTAATACAGACAGATTTAGTCTTTTATTATAGACGGATTTTTAGTTACCGACGAATTTTATTCCTCTGTAAAAGCCTACTCGTTGGAAATTATTTACCGATGGATTTTTACTCTGTAAATTTTCCATCCATTTCCTTGAGACGACAACCTTTCTGACGGATTTTTCGTCGGTAATTACAGACGGATTTTCCGGCGGATTTTCCGTCTGTAATTTGAACCTTGGAAAATCATCCCACACTCTAATTACAGACAGAAAATCTGTCTGTAAATCCGTCAGTAAGGTAAAATAGAATTTTTTTTAGATTTTTCCATTGCAAAATAAACTTATTTTCATATAAAATAAATATAAATTTAATAAATAAAAATTTTTATTGATGAAATAGAAAAACACACCAGTGAGTACAAAGCACTTTCTTTATAATAAGAAGCAATTATTTCCATGCAATAATACAATCTGAATACATTAGATGACAAGTAACTACTAAAAGCGCTTTCTTTATAATAAGAAGCAATTATTTCCATGCAATAATACAATCTGAATACATTAGATGACAAGTAACTACTAGTGGACTCATCAGGATTCAATATCCTAATTTATTGATAGCTTCATTCTTTCTTGAGCCTCTTAGTGATGGTGGCAATATACTTGCCTTGGTGGAATGCTTGCTCCAATTCAAGTTTAGTTGGTTGTCTTGATCCATCACCACCAGTATAAGTTTGGACACCGTATGGACTGCCACCCTTCACTTCATTCATCTTGAACATGCCGCTGCCGAATGTATATCCGATTGAGGCAGTCTATCTCTGCTTCTAATTCAGTAAAAAATTAATTAAGACCAATGAGGCAACAAAATATTTCATATGGGTTTTACTAAAATATTGGTTTTACTGTAAGAATAGCAGTAGGATAGGTAGAAGTTTAGGATCTTATCAAAAATTTAATAATCCCCAAGAAGATAGCAAATTACACCTTATCTGAGCTTCTTACCTCCCTCTGTGAAAGAGTCCCTGGGAAAAGAAGAGAATTTGCTCATTAGATTCGCATTATGCTAATCATTACATGGAAAAAGAAATGCTGAACTGAAACAATAGAACTAGAACTGATGGATGCTAATACTAGCAAAGAAAATATGTTGAAGAGTACAAACAATGAACATGGAATTTGTCAAATAGTAGTCATTTAGAAACCAAAATACGTTGAAGAGTACAAACAATGAACATTAATTGATTTAGTTGACTAGGTTTTTAATACACTGTAACAATTGCTTTCACAAATTTAGATTATTGTACATAATCACTACTAAGTTCCCAAAGCATAGGCATTTGGTAATTTTGTTTCCAAAGAGAAGCTAAAATAGAGGCTTTGATAATAATTTCCTTAAGGCAATGGTGCACAAGGATGAAATGAAGTACAAGGTCAAAATCAAGATGCAATTATACTCAGTCATTAAAGGAGCAACTATCTAACGTCTATAATCAATAGTCATGTTCACGTATCAAATTAATTGTAACTAACAACACATACACTGATCCAGCGTTATAATCACTTGATAAATTGCTGAGTTTGACTTTATTATCAGCAGTATTTGAAGAATGAACAGCAGAACCTAGACAAACTGCAATCAGAAAGCAACCAACTCCAGGAAAAAGAATCTCAGCTCTATTAATTTTTCCATCCAAAAAGTAATTCAATCTTGTGCCTGTCAAAAATGGAACAATATAGTGCAGCAAAATTTCAGTGAGAAAGCAAGCTAACAAAGTAACAATTATTGCAAGTAACATAAGATCGTAGCATAAGCACACTCATCCTGACACAGTATGTTCAACTGCATTATTCTGAATATGTTATAATTTTTGTGTGATCAGTTAATTTATACCTATAACAACAGTTATGCTTGCAGTGATAACTTCAGTAACTGACAACCCAACAAAAGCAAAAGCATATTGCGAGGCCAGATTTCCAAGGCTTAGGACCACACCACCCCCCATTGCAAACAGAACAGAGGGCAATTATCCTGCACATAAGCAAATTATTGAACCAATTGTAGGCAATAACACATAATGAAGCTAAGCATGCGGTTAATGTGTATGTATTACTAAAATATGAAGAATTAGAATATGAGCTTTGTTAGTGTGTAACTATCAGGGATCCAAAACATAGAGCTTTTGGAAAATCTGGAACATTCAAGGACGTAGATTTTACAAAGCCATTTTTTAAGACTCACCTGAGCAAGTTGAGCTAAAAAATTTGGCTCACTTGGTGTGCTCTTGCCTATCTCACCAACTATGAATGCAATGAAAAGAGCAGCAAAGAAATTGGTGAGCGAGTAATTAAGATAAGTATGCTAAGGAAGACGCCCTCGCCTCTCTAACAAAGTCAAGATAGCAAGCCATGTCCCCAAGAAGAAAAGGGCTAAAAGCATGCAAACTATGGCACCCGCCTTGCTCTCCAACAAGTACATTTCCAAATCCGTACACAAATTGCTTTCAGAATTTAAGGTAATCGAAATCCTGAAAAAAAAAAGGCAGCGAAATTCAATTATACTTCAAAAGAATAACAAAATGATAAAATAATATAATTTTTCTAGTATTAAAGATATATATACATATATATACATATATGTATGTATACTTGCTATAGATACATATATTGCATGTGCATCTGCATATATACTGATGTTAATTAGCATAGAGAAGTGTCATGCATATGAATCAACTTAATGCATGAATTGTATGTTTTGTAAGTGAAATATGTTGTAGCAATATATAATTCCTAATTCAATTCAGATGTACAAATAATACTAATAGCAATTAATGAAGTATAGTATAAGTTATATGAATAAGACACACAAGGTAGAAAATAGAATTATCTTCAAAATATATAGATAAAATATTAATTAAGATTCGTTCTATGCAACTAATGTCAATTAGAAATTGTTCTTATTAGCCCAAAAGGAACACCTTTCCAAAGAAGAGAATTGAATTGAAGTGGACAGTCACACAATTTAGATCCTAATTAAGGGATTAAACCAAAAAATAATCCATTAAAACACCACAGATAGTGGAAGCAACGCCGTTAAAAAAGCATGAAAAAGTAGCATTAGAGAAAATTTTGTAAAAAGCTTTTGTCATTTGGCTATAACTATTTGTAAAAACAACTTTTGAAGCGCTCCAGCTACGAAAAGCTCAACTTGCTATATATCCAAACCGTAAAGGAAACAAGAAGCCGCATCTGAACTTAAATTCTGAGTTTTAACCCCGTAGTTCTTCCATGAAGCATACTTGTGGAATAGATAGACCAAGATTCTGATTGCTGAGTTCCACACATAAATTCAATTCTACAAAATCAGTTTATGAATTTTCAAATAAGTAATATATATGCTCAAAAAGCAAATTTTATTGTCATATGATTCAGGAAATTAAATTCTACTGAAACAAAATTGAGTTAGAAACTCAGAAGCAAAATGAAAAAATGGAAGAGAAACTCACCTTCTCTTCTTCTTTGGAGGCAGAGATCAAAATCTAGAAACAGGGAAAAGATTGAAACTTCAAAGTCAAAACCAACCAAAATTTGAAACTGCCATTGACCAAACCACAACTTAGTCGTTTACTGTGACATGCAACAAGAAAAGGTTCAATTTTGATGATACCATATCCACCATGCAATAAATGAAATTTTTTACTCCGAACTACAACCACAACATCAAACACTTCTTAAAGGCATGAAAATAATCAAGAACAAAAAGAACCATACACATGAGATGCAATCGAAAGCTTCTTGCTGTTGTTCAAAAGCTACTGCTGCATCATCTTTTAGATTCTGACAAAGAAAAGAAGATAGCTATAACTTTCGAATAACAGAGTACACCATGTATATATATATATAGATATTAATCTAACTATGGAAAGAAATGCATGCTTTCTTCAAAAATTACCTGAATTTCCACACGAAGGGCTGTGATTTCCTCATCTCTCCCATCCTGTGTTTGTTTGCCAGCCTTGAGAGCAGCCTGTGACAATAAATAAATAAAAAAAATTGAGTATTCCACAAAATTCTGTCTCTCAATATAATTGAGTATTCCATGAAGGGATGTGATTTCCTCAGTTTATATTTCTGCCACATATAATATGATTAATATCCAGCTGCAAAATAAAACCCTAAATTATTTTGAGAAGATAGAATCTGCAAAGAAAAATTGATAAACCTAAAATTGGCACAGAAAAATTGAGCCCTAAGCAACAGAATCATAAAATCAGAGTATACCTCTTTATAGCCGTGGAGTGTTGTCCGGGGGAGCCTGGTGGTTGCTCCGAGGAGAATCTCACGGATGACGATGTTGGACACGGTGGCGAAGAGGTGGAAGAAAAATGCCGATGGTGGCCAAAGAGAAGGAGAAGCACGTGGGGACGAGGGGGAGGCTCCGGGAGCGAAATTGGCGGAGGTGTATGAAGCGAAGGGGTAGGAAAAGGAGCACGAGGAGGGTGGCGTCTGGTTTCTGGAGGAAGGTGAAGCCACAACGGCCATTGTTGAATTGATTCGAATTAGATGTGACTGAAACTCGTGCGATGAGGAGACGCGACGCAAGCGGCGGCGCCAGCGGCGGAAGAAGAAGCTCGTGGAAGGAGAGAGGAAGGAGCTCGTTTTAGTTGAGTGGAGTGTGATAGCTCGAAAGAGTGGGGTAGAATTAGGTTTAATCTAATATTTTTCGATGGAAAATTTTAAATTACAGACAGATTTTTCGTCTGTAATAATTTAATAAAACGCAACGTTTTGTCTATTTAATGACAGATGGATTTTCCGTCTGTAACTATTTTCCACGAAAAAAATTAATTTTTTCGAGAGAATTATAGATGGATTCTCTTTTCCGTTTGTAATTTATGCTAATTCATTTTTTTGGTTTTCCGACAAAAAATCCCTCTAAAATTTCGTCTGTATTTCTGTGGCTTAAAATCTGTCGAAAATATCCGTCTATAATAATTAATTTTCTAGTAGTGCATGTTCCATGTTGCTTTTGCCTTCTGAGATTCATTGTTACTCATTATTTTATTATAAAAAATATAAATTTTAGATATATACATAAGAATAATTCATCAAATATATATATATATATATATATATATATATATATATTAATTTTAAGTATTAATTTAGTATTCTTTCTATATTGTACTCTTATCCTAGTACTCTTGATAATGTTATTCTTAATGTTATTTTAGACCCTAACTTTTCATTAGTTATAATTTCATTAGTTATGGTTAATTTTTTATTTAATTTGTCATTTCTAATAAAATAAGATGAATAATTCATATTATAAAAAAATACAATAATAATTTAACACCCTTATTACCAGAATGTCACGCCTCTTGCTGCGCCACTCTGATAGCGAGGATATTACGACGAATTCTATATACTATAATAAAATAAGAGCCTTTAACTCGAAACTATATCGTTATTTTCTTTGAAAAATCGAAAATATTTTTTCTTTTAAAAAATATACATAGATACAAATCACAACACTTTAGATATGGATATATATATACAAGACTTTTTATACAAGTAACTATAAATATTACATACGTACATATCATTACAATCACGACTCTTATCCCTCTTACAAAAATATAAGAATAAAGGCGAGGGAAAAACTATAACTATATATACAACTAGGTGTGCAGAAAAAAACTTCATAAGCTACCTCGTCCGTCCTGAAAAGAGAAATCTGTAGGGGTGAGAACCTAACCACACAGTCTCACCAGAAGAGTTTCAGAATTGTCATAAGAAGATATATAAAAGAAAGTCATCTTCAACCGCAGTGATCATCGCTCATCTTATGAACAATTTCAAAAATCAACAATTACTTATCAAAAATCCAAATTTATATTTTAAATTTATAAAAGCCAATCAAACATAATATCCAAAAGGTTTCACTACATACCAAAGAACCATTCTCACCAAAACTTACCAAGACATATAACCTACCTAATTACGGCCTCCGGCTCAAACATAATTAAATCACGGCCTCCGACCCAACATATAATCAAATCACGACCTCCGGTCCAATATATAATTAAATCACGATAATATGAACCAAGCAGTCACAATCACAAGTAATGAAGTTCAAACGCAATCAAGAGCAATTATAGCAAACATGGCAATTAGCAGGTAAACAAAAATATTCACATAGGCAAACCAAAGACAATTAAGCACACCCAAACAATGGTAAATAAATGCAGTATGATGAATGCCTGTCTTACTGGCCATGAGTTCACTCAGTTAAATTGCCAGAACCCTGTTAGAATAAATTATTTTATAATCTAGATCATCCATATTGAATTACCAAAAAATATATATCATAGTGCGGAAGCGTACATTTACTCATAGAAATTAGAAATTAGAAATTAACGAAAGAGTTATCTCAGTCTTCCTTAACCAAAACCTTCTGTATCCCTAATAGGGCGGCTGAATTGTAACTCCTCTGATGGAAAAAGAATTACTGAGGCGGCTTTAGTAATACCTGAGCGAGTCCCCACACTTCATACAACTGTACCAGCAAGTGAACTGGGTCCACTACAAGAAAATGGAGTATTTGTAAAAAAAAATTTGTATCAAATTTAAAATTGTTACAAATTATGGTTTTTTGGTAACAATAATTAGTTATTGTTACAAAATAAGAATATTTTGTAACAACAAAAAATTTGTTACAAAACATTTCAATATTTTGTAACAACATGATTTTTTTTTGTTACAAATTATGTTGGCTTTCGTATCGAATTGTTGTTTTGTTGCAAAATATTATAATGTTTTGTTGCAAAATATTATAATGTTTTGTAACAAAAGATTATATTGTTGCAAAAATTAAAATATTTTACAACAAAATATCTATTTGTTTCAAAAGGTCTAAATATTTTGTAACAAAAAATTAATTTGTCACAAAATACAATATTTTTGTAACAAGTTATTTATTTGTCACAAAATTCAAAGATTTTTTTGTAACTAATAAATTTTTTTTAACATATTAAATGTAAGACTTTGAATTTTTGAAAATTAACATAATGAGTTATTTATGATTTATTATATTTATTTAAGATTTTATATTAAAAAATTATTTTACTAAAAATATTTAAGTCAAATTAATGATATTTTAAGTTTAAAATTCTTTTAAAAATTAAATAATAAATCATTTAAACAGAATTTTTTTAGTTATAATTTAAAGTTTTAGTAGCTAAAAAAATATAAAAAATTTATATGATTTGATTTAAATATTTGAGATTTTTAAATTCTATACTTTAAATTTTATGAAAAAAAATTAATTTAAGTATCTCCAATTTTATTTTAATTAGTGTTTATTTAAAAATAATTTATAAATTAATAATAAAATGATATTTTGAAAATAATTAATTTAATTATCTCTAATTCTTAAAATCAGAACATTTATTAAAAAGTAATTTCAAAATTTATAATTAAATAATATTTTTACATAATTATTATTAAAGATATTATTATGAATTAATTTTAATTTATTTATTCATTAAAAATTTTATTTTTATAAACTATTTTATTAAAAGTAACTAAACTAAATTTTGATAATTAAACTAAAAATTTTATTTAAGTTTAAAATTATTGAACAATTTTTTATATTTAAAATGACCTAACCAGTTAACCCTTTCACAGCCACCAGTGTAAACCCAAAATTTTTAAAAAATCTTATTATGAGCTAATCTCAAGTTTATTTATTTATTAAGAACTTTATTTTTAGAAATTATTTTATAAAAAATAATTAAATTCCAGTTTTAATAATTAAAATATAAATTTTATTTAATTTTATAATTATCAAATTATTTTCTATATTTAAATTATAAAATTTAGTAATTATAAAATAATAAGAATTTTATAGATTTGATTTAAGTAATAGAGATTTTAGAATTTAATATTTTAAATTTTATTAATAAAAATTAATTAATCATATTATTGTATATTTTAAATTAAAATACTTAATTAAAAGCCAACTAGTAAATTGATAAGTAATAGTATTCTTAAAAGCAATTTTTAAAATTTATTTAGGTTTTAAATAAATATTCTATCCCCAAATCAAAAAATCTAACCCTAATTCCCAATTTAATTTTACCCTAAATTCCTAAATCATTTTTAAACAAACAAATCCTAACCCATTTAACCTAACCCTAACCGCCTTGCAACCTCCCCCCAAACCTCAACACTACCCTCACCTTTCTCCTTCAGCAGCACAACACACACACACACACTCTGAAACAGAAAGAAATAAGAAATGGAAATAAGGAAAGGGATGAGAGCAGAGGGGGATCCGAGAGAGAGGAAGAAAGCGTCGGGGGAGGAGCTGTCCGCACCGCCATCACGCGTCACCGCCGCCGAGCCTTGTCGCCGTCGCCACTGGGGCCACCGAGCCTCGTCGTCGTCACTGGGGCCACCGAGCCGTCACTGTCACTATTGGGTCGTCATCGCCGTCAGTTCCATCGAGAGGAGAGTTCGCGCGAGAGGGAGGTGACGTCGAGAGAGAGAGCTGCGCGAGGAAGGGGAGTTCTGTCCAACCGTCGCCGCCACTGTCGCGAGTTGGGGGTTGTGCCGCCGAAGCTCCGTCGCCATCCATGGAGTCGTAGGTGTGCATCGCTATCGAGAGGAAGAGCGCCACGCTGAGGGAGAACCAACTGGAGAGAGGAAGAGGCGTCGCGTCTGCTGCGAGCCTGCCATCGTCACCCTCATCGCGACTTGTCACCACCGCTGTGAGCCTCTTCTCCTGCCATTCAAGGAGCTGTGCTCCGTCGCCGTTTTGCCACCGTTGAAGCCGCCATCTCCTTGGTAAGCTTTAGCCCTGTTCTGGTTTTTTCTCATTGTCGGTCAAAATCCTGGTTACTATAAGAGTTGTTGCTGAGATTGTTTGTGCCAGGGATTATTTATCGTGAGTTGCTCCATCGTACGCCACCGTCGGAGCCATCATTCCGCTGTTGCCCCCTTGCTCTGAGCCGTTCCATTGCTACAGCAAGTGTTGTTATTGTGGCTACTCGATTTAGTCGCACCTCTTTAGTATGGTAAGCTATTCCTTGATTCAGTTTTGAACTTTAGTATGGTAAGCTATTTGATGGATTGCTGCTGGTTGTTGACTTTTTTATTTCATTGTTGCTGCCTTGCTGGTTGTTCAGTTGAAGTACTGAAACTGCTTCTGTTTTGTTTGGTTTGCTTTTGTTCTGTTGAATTACTGAAACTGCTTCTGCTTGTGCTGCTCCTCTGCTCCTCTGGTCCCTGGTCCCTAGTCCTCTGCCTCTACTGGTCTAGTTCATTTCGGCTGTTCTTCCTCCCCGGTAGTTCTTGGCGTTGTCGTTCCCTAGTTGCTGTGTGTCGCTTGGTTGCTGGTTTTTGGTTCATCTCGGCTGTTCTTCCTCTACAGCTGTTCTTTTTTCTTATTTTAATTCGTCTTATGTTTTTCCTATAGCAGCTTTTTTATAGTGTTAGAAATAGTTAGAGCATAGCATCCATTGTTGGAAGCAAACAAAGAATTGGTGGAAGTGCACCCAGCTTAAGAAAAATCTGCGCCTCACTTACCCATGCAAAAAGGAGCCAACGCCAAGTAAGGTTTTCCCTGTCTTTTTGTGAGACTGTGTTTTATTTTTTCCCACTGTTGGCGAACTGATCATTGGAGAGATGATTTAATTGGCTATCTTTATATGCTTGATAGTTGAGTATTTGCTTCCTCATATATATGAAAGATGATAATATAGAGGGAATATATGATACTTTGAAAGAGTGTGCTGTCATTAGCAAATCAGCAGGGGGAATTGGTGTTTTTGTTCACAATATCTGTGCCACTGGCAGCTACATACGTGGAACAAATGGGACATCCAATGGTATTAACCAAAGGGGAGGCAAGAGGAAAGGTAATAGTTTATCCATGTTATATAACTTCCATTTCTAACTGTGTTAATAATGTTACGTTTGTAGGAAGAGCATCGTGCGAGAGATCTATTTTACGCACTTTGGGTGCCTGATCTCTTTATGGAAACAAATACAACTATTGCTTTTATGAATAGAATGTTTCAATGAGGTATAGGTTTGAATTTGTATCCCCTTTGTCTGCAAAAGATAAGGACTGAATCTTATGTCTAAATTTTTAAATGTTTTCTACTGCTTATTTTGTTTTTTTACATCTAGGTTTCTAGTGGTGGACTGGATGAGTCTATTTTACTAATTAAGAGCTGTCAACAATTCTCACATTATCCTTGTTACAACTTACACGACGAGATATTTCAAAAGTTCAATTTTGATACGAAATGGGCTGTCAGACTTATATCAAAGATTACAAATGATGAGGATATCCCAATTAAGGGTGATGCCATTGTGAAGCAGGTTATAATCTATTTATTAACATTATCATTCATTAGGATATATTTGATTTTGGAAAGAGGGAAGATGTCTGAACCTGTGCTTTTTTACTCATCTTCTCATATAATGACAATTCTTCTTTCATGATACACAGTGGAATCATCACATATGTACAACTATTGGGTTGCAAATCAATGCAGAAAAAGTTCTTCTTCAGCATAAGAAAGAGCCTAGTTGAATTTGATGAAGTATTGGAGGTATGTTATGAGGAGACATTTTAAAGACATAATTGGTTAAGTAATTACTTTGTAGCTTGTTGTCATAATATTCTTGGTTGATTCAAATTGGTGAACGTCTGTTTTGCCAAATTAGGCTTATTATTATTTTTGAATAAAAGTGAATAGAAAAAATTGTAATTAGTGTTATATCTTGTTTCTAATTTTTGTTTTGATTTTTCTCATTTACAGGAGTGCAAAAATAGTGACAACATGCTACCTAAAGGATTCAAGAATATTTTGATTTATAGAGACACTAATTTATGTTAGAACTTTTAACTTTTGGTTGAACTAGTGCAAGACATATAACTTGTAGAACTAATCAATGTACTCACTAATATTATTTTGTTTTCAAGCAATTTTAGCTAAATGAGACATGTTTGAATTATGTATGTTTTTACATATTATATAAATGTAGACTTGCTTAGTAAAATAGTTAATATATTAGTTAATTAAAAAAATAATTTAGTAAATTATGCATACAATTTGTATTAAAAAAATTGTTACAAAATAATTATTTTGCTTTTGTAACTAAAGAAAAAAAATGTTACAAAATCAAGTTACATTTTGTAACAAAATTTTATGATAGGAAAAAATAGATTGTCACCAAAAATACTTTGAAGATCAAAATTTGTTACCACTTTTGTAACGACTTCTGATTTTTTGTATCAGAAAAATTTGTTACAAAATATCACTTTGAATTGTAACAGTTTCTTTTTTGTTACAAAAACTTTTTGTAACGGGACATATTGCAATGGCCCTTTTTTTTGTTACAAAATCTTTTTGTTTCAAAATTTCGATTTTTTGTAACAATTTTTTTTGTTACAAATATTACTTTTTCTTGTAGTGGTCGTCCAATTAATACCTGAGCGAGTCAAGGTCGATCCCACGAGGATTGTGGTTTGAAGCAAGCTATGGTTATCTTGCAGATCTTAGTCAGGCAGATAGAGGAGTTATTGGCATAGTTGTCAGAACCGGCGTTCGACCGAAAATCTGGTAAACCGGACCTAATACCGGTCCGGTCAAAGCTTGCGACCGTTTTAGGCAGAGAACCGGTACGAACCGGTCTAACCCGGCATGAACCGGTAAAAACCGGATCGGTTCGAGCCAATCGGTCAATATTAAAGGTGAATGTACAATAGACCAGCAATCTGCAACTCCACCATGCTCTATACCCTCCAGCACTGCCAAGTGTCAGCTTGTGATGATTTTTGAAGTGATTCTCATTAATTTGTATACAAATTATAATACATATAGCATTTTTACTTTTCACTTATATTCAATTTATTTTAATTTCAAAGTCTCTCATTTTTAAATCAATTACATTTTATTTAACTATAAATTTTATTAAATATATACAAATTAAAAAGATAAACAAAAAAATTTAATTAATCACAATTTATTTTTTCTTTTCATGATTATATGATATCTATTAATATTATTGTTTTGATATATTATTTTATTTTTTGTCTTCATATGAAGTTGATAGTTAAAAATCGTTAGATGATATTTAGTTAAACTAGTCAAATCATTTAACGATTTTTAAATATCAACTTCACAAAAAAATAATTTTACGTGACTTTTCACCTATAATAATATAATAAAAAATGAATATAAACTAATTAATAAAGCATTAAAATTTAAAAATGATAATTATTTTTATAAAAATAAAAATAAAAATACAAATGATAAAAAATAATTAAATTTTATATAATTATTTAATTATACCGAGTTAACCGGTTCGACCAGTGACCCACCGGTTGAACCAGTGACTCAGTGACCCAGTAACCTCACCGGTTCGATCACCGGTTCGGTTCTGACAACTATGGTTATTGGTTTGAATTTGGTTAAAAGCATAAAAGAAATGAAAGGGTAATCAGAACTCAGAAGTCGTGTAAACTATGATAAGAAGGTGGTTAAGGCTTGGAGATGCTTTGTCCTTTTGGATTAACTCTGGTATTACTGTCTTCTTTAACTGTGAATGATTTCTTCTATGGCAGGCTGTATGTGATCAACGCCGTACGGTCGTGGTCACCAATCTCCTCCAGATCTGAACCCCAGGGTTAATGCGGATCCATTCTGATTGAGGGTGAAGCTCTTGCAGTTCATTCTCTTTAATGATCCTACTCAAAACGCCACAGACAAAGTCGGATCTTCCAGATCAGAGAATGCTGCGCCTTTGGGTTCTAGTCTCTACCACAAAGACCCTAATCTCCCCATACTTTGGCTGAACTAGTGTCTCGAGAAGTCCCCAATGAATTCGTGGATTAACCGTCTAAGAGATGTATAATCAAGCTGGCGGTTCGATGCTTTCCAGTCACGTATTCACACGAAACCAAGAAGAACACATGTGGTTGTCAGGAACGCAGTCTTAGTATGAAGAACGGAGCTGATTGTCACGGATCATCCCATTCATCAAGTTAAAAAATGAATATACATTTTAGAATTGAATCAAACACGGATTAAAGAGAAACAGTAATACTTTTATTAATTCATAAAACTCAGCAGGGCTCCTCCCCTCAACCTAGGAGGTTTAGAAACTCAAATTGATATAAAACATAATAATACACGAAAAATATGGTGTATAAGTTTGTATGATTATGTAAAATATCCCTTAAATACTAAACTAATGACTAAGGATTACATAAGAAAGGGTAAAACAGTCTTTTAGTGCTGAAATCCACTTCTGGGGCCCACTTGGTGAGTGGTTGGGCTAAGCTTTGATGAGATCCACGTGCTATGAGGCCTCTAGGGTGTTGAACGCTGGCTAGGGGGTCCTCTTTGGGCGTTTGGGCGCTGGTCTCCTTCTTTGGGCGCTGGACGCCTGGAATGGGTAGGAGGCTGGCGTTAGACGCCAGTTTTGGGCCTTCTATTCTTAAGCAAAGTATGAACTATTATACATTGCTAGAAAGCTCTAGAAGTCAGCTTTTCATAGCCGTTAAGAATTCTCCATTTGGACTTCGGTAGCTCCAGAAAAGCTCTTTCGAGTGCAAAGAGGTCAGATCCGGACAACATCTGCAGTGTTTTCTCTGTCTCTGAATCAGACTTTTGCTCCAGCTCCTCAATTTCAGCCAGAAAATACCTGAAATTGTATAAAAATACAAAAACTTAAAGTAGAATCCAAAAATGTGAATTTTTAACACTAAAACCTATGAAAACTTAATAAAAATTGAACAAAACATGCTAAAAACTATATGAAAATGATGCCAAAAAGGGTATAAAATATCCGCTCATCAGGGATCGAAACTCTGAAGTCACTATTTATATTTGAGCATGGCACCCATTAAATCCTAAAACCCAAATAAAAGTAGTATCTAAAGCCCATAAAGATAATACCTGGTTTTATTCTCATTTAATTCCAAATCAAAAGTAATTATGACTTATTCAATTTAGCATTTATATTAATAAATAAGATCACCGTTATATATGTCATTTGATTTGAAATAGCATAATTTGTGATTATAATGAATATATGTATTGCCCACAAACAAATTAGAAAATTAAATAATTTTTTAACAATCTCCCACTTGGGCTATACATATATTCTTTCTTGAGATAATCATATCTTATGAACTTTATGTGCACATTTTAATGCTATTTCCCTTATTACTTTAACAATCTGGTCGTCTCATATGTTAGATATGAAATTATCGCAGTTTTTATCACATTAATATCGTGACTGAACCACGATAATCACCATCCTAATATACTTAACGACATAGATCAAATTTGGATGAGAAATATGCAAATTACATGCCAAGTGATCTCATGCATGTCTATTTCCAGCTGGTCTAACTTTAAAACTTTATTAAGATCAAACACAAAACAAATATTGTAAAATAAATATTTCACATAACATGAAATAAACCATCAACTTAATTCTGCAGAAAGATAATTCAATATCTGTCATAGGACATATAACATAAAATAAACTCCCACTAAACCAAGGCATCACATGTATTAACACCCACCCGAGCAGTGTGCTCATGAAAGACTTTATGGATCAATTCTTTGGTTAATGGGTCTGCTAGCATATACTCTGTTCTTATATGTTCTATGAAAATGTTTTTCTTGAACTTTCTCTTTGACAACTAAGAACTCGATGTCATCTAGCCTAGGTTTTCACATAACGTTATATAATATTTACCCAAAACTAAAACCCGTATCTTAATTGATGGTGGTTCCCAACCTCTTGATCCTTTCCTTCCAGTCAATCCAAGCTTCTACCAAATCCTCACCAATCAAGCTAAGAAATCAACCCGCACCAATTCAAGCCAAGCAATACATTCCGTTCCAAATTCAAGCTTCGAATTCCAAGCTCCATTTCAACATCCACCAAGCCAAATACTCTTATTCAATCTTACATCAAAATCTCAATTGTTTACACTAGGTTTTCACACAAAATTGGGGGCAATAGGGAGAAAGAGTTCTCCTAACTTGTACCACATAATCTTAGGTCAAAACCCTACTAGAAGTTGAGATTGAGCTTCCCCTAAAGTTTGAAAATCACAAACTTTAACCCCATATATATCAAAATACAAAAATAAGATGAGAAACAAAAATAGGGTAAGGTTACCGGGACTAACCACTGCAAAAGTTATATAGAATCGAAGATGATAATGAGATAACTCGTGGATGAAAACGAGTCGTCGATCAAAGCTCCGTTTTGCGAGAAAGTTGGATTTGAAGGTTGAGTGTGAATAGTGTTAGGGCTTGGTTCCCTTCCTCTCTTATCTTCTTCGTGACTCTCTTATATTATAACGTCAGACTGACTTAAGCCTGTACAATTAATTATAACGCCGTTACGCATTTTTTTTGCAGTTATTTATGTTTTCGCGTTCCAATTAATTTTCTAAGTTCGATTTTTATCTGTAAATTTCTAAATTATAAATTTTATATTTTTAACCTAGTCCCGTTGGTTTAAAACGCTTTTAACTCACTCTTAGTTAATCAGTCAATTAATTATCTAATTAATATTTTTTCGGGTTTTACAAGGCTAACTCATAGAATAGAACTCTCTTTTGGGCCCAAAGGTGGGTTTTAAGGAAACACAAGAGACCACCAAAAAGAGTTGAACTTGACCCATTTTGATCAAAAGGCAACACTCAGCATTGATCAAGAAAATCTGGAGGGGTTCATCATTTGTCCAATTTTGTCTCTTGTCGACCTGAGAGACAAAAACACTCAAAAAATTTCATCATCAAATTAGTTAAAAGAGTCAACAAAGATATTGCCCAGGGCAGTTCTCAACTTGCAGAACCTCTAACACCCTACCACACAGAACCTTACGCTCGAGTTGTAAAGCAGAGGTGGCAAGGTATTACGATCTCTAAAATAATATATATATATATATATATATATATGTATGTATGTATATATATATGTGTATGTATGTATGTATAATAATTGAAAAAAAATATAATAGACAAGGAGCCTTGAAGGATAGTTAAAGCAAAATCATAAAATTAAAAGCGTAATGCTCAGAAATAATGTTTACTTAAGTACGAAGAAAGCTAAGGTACATAAACACATATTTATATAGAAAATGAGAAAAGAAAGTCAAGGGTACAAAATAACAAGCTCCTAACTTAGCCTATGATGCTAAGGTTGGCCGGAGAATATTTACATACATATATATAAAACCCATAACCCAAAGATACACAAAAAGGAACCCTAGTTCTCCATACAACTCTATGAGGTACAAAAGTAAAACATAAATACATAAGGAGAGTTTATACATATAGATATAGCAAAATAAAACCAAAATATCAAGTCCCAAAATTCCATTTTGCTGTGAAGAACTCTAGACGCTTCTCGAGGTGGCTTTCGACCTGCATCTGAAAATAACAATATTTTATTGAATGAGAACTGTGGGTTCTTAGCATGGTAACAGTGCCCACATCTCTAACATATAATGTCTTGGGAAAGCCAAAGGCGATCCTAGAACTTTGACACTCAGATTATAAAACTTAAAGATAATAAATTGTAAACTATAAGTAGGGTAGGTCATCTAAGGTTCTAAATCTTAACTAAACTCTAACTAAAACCCTCCGTCGTCTACTTTCCTCGAAAACCTCCAACTCCGGTAGAACCACACAGACAAGCAAAACATAGACAAAGCAAACACAAGTAGAATATAATTACAGCAGGTAGCATATTTAGCAACTAGGCATAATAATCACATAGGCAAACCTAATTAATGAAAAATCAAACAAGACACACAAATGCATATGATGCATACCTGTCCTATGGCTGATGATATCATCTGTTAGTTATATAGCCAATCCGATACTTCTTGGTAGCTAACCATGGAAAGTAGAATATAATTACAGCAGGTAGCATATTTAGCAACTAGGCATAATAATCACATAGGCAAACCTAATTAATGAAAAATCAAACAAGACACACAAATGCATATGATGCATACCTGTCCTATGGCTGATGATATCATCTGTTAGTTATATAGCCAATCCGATACTTCTTGGTAGCTAACCATGGATGGAAACACCCATGCGGAGCAAGTGGGTTTGAGCTATAACCTTCTTACTACTACCCGCTTAACTCAGAGCGAGTGGAAGAACCACTACTACCGCTACTACCCAGGCGGGTGTTTAAAAGCTCAACCTGGAGCAAGTGGAATACTCTACTACTGCTGCTACTACCCAGGTGTCACAAATCACTGACCTAGAGCAAGCGGGATGAACCACCATCCTTGCTACTACCCAGGTATTTCAAACATATATTCATTCAGTCTAAAACAATCATCATTATTATCAAATCTCAAGCATTGACCTGGAGCAAGCGGGACGAACCACAACCCCTTGCTACTGCCAAGGTATCTCAAATATACATTCATTTATTCCATCTCATTTCAGTCATCAATCATCATATCATTCTGACCAAATATTCATCAATTACATAATACTTTCACACTTCTCAACCATGATTCATCATGTTCTCAAGCTTTCTTCTCTTCCAAGCTACCACCCGTTCCTAACTTCAACTCATCACTACGCATACAACTAAGGCTTAAGGGCTAAAAGAGTAAAAATAGAGGTTTAGAGGTTCAAAATCAGGTTTTAAAACATAAAATTTATTTTGCTGAAAAAAGGGGGTCACGCATACGCGTGGGCCTCGCGTACGCATGGACGTGCAATTTTTGTTGGTCTTGTACGCAAGCACCCTGCTCACGTATGTGAGATGCCCAACCCAAAAGGGTTGGTCGTGTCACGTGCAGTGGTCGCGTACACTAGACATGCAGAATAGAAAAAATGCTGAATACTGCAGAATTTCAGTTTTTCACTCTGAACTTCCGTCGCGCATAACTTTTTTGTTTTAAAACATTTTTCATCCATTCTTCAAACAACATAAACCTCACGAATCCAATTTTCATATAAAATAAGTTTGAGGGAAATTGAGGACCTGGAAGCCAAGTTATGGCTCATCAAAGTTTGGCCAAAAATAAACTTTTCCCAAAAGTTCACAATGGTTTCTAAACCTCAATTTTCATAACAATTCAATTCCAACCCTTTTAAAACTTACAAAACCACATCAAACCAAGTCCCAAAATTCGTCAACACTCCTCACTTTATTCCACAACACACCAATTCACAATGATAATCACTTCACACAATACTCCATGTCCAAACAACATCATACATAGTCATCCACTTCTACACACACACACACACACACACACACACACACCATCATCATTATCATCATCATCATCATCATCATCATCAAACATCACAAACTTGCTTTACCCACCACTATCAATTTTCTCATGCCATTATTCATCAACCCAACTATCTCACAACAATTCAACACAATATACGTATCAATACATGGTTCAACCTTCACATACATTAATACACATCACAATTAATTCAATCTCATATTCACTCATCAGATGTCATCATTATTCATTCAACTAATCATTTCATCAATCATTAACCACAAAAATCAACCACCAATCCATTCTCATTCTAGTTCAACATTTTTCATTAATTATACTAAACATTTAACATAATCATATATTCTAACCTATCCTATGGTTATCTAGCCTAAGTTTTCATGTCACATTATATTTTAGTTATGAGAAACCAAAATCATACTTTGATCGATTCCCTGATAACCCCGAAACACCTCAAATTCACTGTTTCTCAAGCTTTCAAGGCTTCAACACTTCACCAACAGATTTCTCAGCATAAAATTCCACTCCAAGCTTCCAAGACCTCAAATTGACTCCAACTTACAACTAATTTTCAATCTAACAACATAATTACCACTG